>NC_134353.1:794432608-794517608 GCF_048569485.1 Anomaloglossus baeobatrachus
TCGGGCCGAGCCTCCCAAGATACTCGTGTACTCGGGCCGAGCAACGAGCCCAATGTTATCCTATGGGAGACCCGAGTATTTTTGTGAAATCACCCCCCGGCAGCATGGAGAAACCCTAAAAATGGCACAAAAGTCTCAGAAGAGTGCTCAAATGACATGGCAACAGCATGGGGAAGACCCCTTGAAGCATTTATCACTGAAAAGTCACAGCTGTGAACAATTTTGTCCGCGTTTTACGCCATTTTTACGGACTCACCAGAAAACCTTCCAAAATGACCCCAAAATGATTTTTCATGGCGGAAATGTTAAGGGCACATACCCAATAGTGAGATAGAGCTGGTGTATGTTACTTTTTGAGATTAATACATGAAAGATTTTACGTGAAAACATTGTGTGGCACTCCGATGTCCCTGAGAAGAGACGTACATGAAGGCCTCTTGAGTCTAATGTGCCCATTTTGAGGAAGTGAGTCTTTGTAGTATTTTCCTTTGCCAGGGCAGTCCAAAATTGTGAGGTTCACCAATGCCCCTGCATACAGACGTGCATGAGGGCCTGTAAACCTGAAGTGCCCATTGTAAGGAAGTGGGTCTATTGTAGTATAGCCCTTAGGCAGGGCAGCCAAAAATTGGGAGGCTCCACGTTGTCCCTGGATAGAGACGTGCATGAGGGCCTCAAAACATTAAGTGTCCATTGTCAGGAAGTGGGTGTATTATATAGTATAGCCCTTAGGCAGGGCAGCCAAAAATTGGGAGGCTCCACATTGTCCCTGGATAGAGACGTGCATGATGGCCTGTAAACCTGAAGTGCCCATTGTAAGGAAGTGGGTCTATTTCAGTATAGCCCTTTGCCAGGGCAGCCAAAAATTGGGAGGCTCCACATTGTCCCTGGATAGAGACGTGCATGATGGCCTGTAAACCAGAAGTGCCCATTGTAAGGAAGTGGGTCTATTTCAGTATAGCCCTTTGCCAGGGCAGCCAAAAATTGGGAGGCTCCACATTGTCCCTGGATAGAGACGTGCATGATGGCCTGTAAACCTGAAGTGCCCATTGTAAGGAAGTGGGTCTATTTCAGTATAGCCCTTTGCCAGGGCAGCCAAAAATTGGGAGGCTCCACATTGTCCCTGGATAGAGACGTGCATGATGGCCTGTAAACCTGAAGTGCCCATTGTAAGGAAGTGGGTCTATTTCAGTATAGCCCTTTGCCAGGGCAGCCAAAAATTGGGAGGCTCCACATTGTCCCTGGATAGAGACGTGCATGATGGCCTGTAAACCTGAAGTGCCCATTGTAAGGAAGTGGGTCTATTTCAGTATAGCCCTTTGCCAGGGCAGCCAAAAATTGGGAGGCTCCACATTGTCCCTGGATAGAGACGTGCATGATGGCCTGTAAACCTGAAGTGCCCATTGTAAGGAAGTGGGTCTATTTCAGTATAGCCCTTTGCCAGGGCAGCCAAAAATTGGGAGGCTCCACATTGTCCCTGGATAGAGACGTGCATGAGGGCCTCAAAACATTAAGTGTCCATTTTAAGGAAGTGGGTGTATTATAGTATAGCCCTTAGGCAGGGCAGCCAAAAATTGGGAGGCTCCACGTTGTCCCTGGGTAGAGACGTGCATGAGGGCCTCAAAACATTAAGTGTCCATTTTAAGGAAGTGGGTGTATTATAGTATAGCCCTTAGGCAGGGCAGCCAAAAATTGGGAGGCTCCACGTTGTCCCTGGATAGAGACGTGCATGATGGCCTGTAAACCTGAAGTGCCCATTGTAAGGAAGTGGGTCTATTTCAGTATAGCCCTTTGCCAGGGCAGCCAAAAATTGGGAGGCTCCACATTGTCCCTGGATAGAGACGTGCATGATGGCCTGTAAACCTGAAGTGCCCATTGTAAGGAAGTGGGTCTATTTCAGTATAGCCCTTTGCCAGGGCAGCCAAAAATTGGGAGGCTCCACATTGTCCCTGGATAGAGACGTGCATGAGGGCCTCAAAACATTAAGTGTCCATTTTAAGGAAGTGGGTGTATTATAGTATAGCCCTTAGGCAGGGCAGCCAAAAATTGGGAGGCTCCACGTTGTCCCTGGGTAGAGACGTGCATGAGGGCCTCAAAACATTAAGTGTCCATTTTAAGGAAGTGGGTGTATTATAGTATAGCCCTTAGGCAGGGCAGCCAAAAATTGGGAGGCTCCACGTTGTCCCTGGGTAGAGACGTGCATGAGGGCCTCAAAACATTAAGTGTCCATTTTAAGGAAGTGGGTGTATTATAGTATAGCCCTTAGGCAGGGCAGCCAAAAATTGGGAGGCTCCACGTTGTCCCTGGGTAGAGACGTGCATGAGGGCCTCAAAACATTAAGTGTCCATTTTAAGGAAGTGGGTGTATTATAGTATAGCCCTTAGGCAGGGCAGCCAAAAATTGGGAGGCTCCACGTTGTCCCTGGGTAGAGACGTGCATGAGGGCCTCAAAACATTAAGTGTCCATTTTAAGGAAGTGGGTGTATTATAGTATAGCCCTTAGGCAGGGCAGCCAAAAATTGGGAGGCTCCATGTTGTCCCTGGGTAGAGACGTGCATGAGGGCCTCAAAACATTGTTCCCATTGCAAAGGAGCGGGTCTCCTGTCGTTGTAATGTCCATTCTGCAAAGAATGGGCGAAAAAATTTACCACTGGGGGTATACCTGAAACAAAGGCCTAAGTATTGCAATTTGTAACGGTCATCATCATGGTGGCGCATGAGGAGAAGGAGGAGCAGTCCAGCGATTATCCAAAGTCCAGAAGTGTGTACCCATGGGTGAGTGGAGGTACATGGCAAACTTTAAATTCCGCTCTCATTTGCTGGTGGTGTGGTGAAGTCTGGCCCAATCCAACCCTTGTTCATCTTGATCAGAGTCAGCCTGTCAGCATTTTCAGTTGACAGGCGGGTGCGTTTATCTGTAATGATTCCACCTGCGGCACTAAAAACACGCTCTGACAAAACGCTAGCAGCAGGGCAGGCCAGGACTTCCAAGGCGTAGAGAGCCAATTCATGCCACGTGTCCAGCTTGGATACCCAATAATTGTAAGGCACAGAGGAATGTCGGAGTACAGTTGTTCGATCTGCAAGGTACTCCTTCAGCATCTGGGCAAACTTTGGATTTCTTGTGGCACTACCCCGCACCTCAGGGGCAGTGGTACATGAGGGGCTGAGAAAACTGTCCCACATCTTAAAGACTGTTCCCCTACCTCTGGCGGATTGGACTTGTGCCTCTCTCGGCTGTACGCCTCGGTTGTCCACTGATTCCTGACCTATGCCGCTAGCGTTTTGTGAGGGGAATGCTTTGCCTACTTCCGTGAGTATGGCCTTCCGGAACTGCTGCATTTTGGTTGACCTCTCCTCCACGGGAATAAGAGACAAAAAGTTCTCCTTGTAGCGTGGGTCTAACAGTGTTACCAACCAGTAATGATTGTCGGCCAAGATGTTCTTAACGCGAGGGTCACGAGACAGGCAGCTTACCATAAAGTCAGCCATGTGCGCCAGACTCTTAACAGCCAGGACTTCAGTAGCCTGACCAACAAGATGACTGAACATGCTGTCCTCCTCCTCCTCCTCCTCCTCATCTACCCTGTCCTCTGGCCAGCCACGCTGAACCGAGGATATGACTGGTGTGCATGTCATATCCTCAATTTGGCCGGAGAGTTGCTCCATGTCTTCATCCTCCTCCTCGTCATAGTCCTCCACTGCACGTTGTGATGAGACGAGGCTGGGCTGTGTGTTATCACCCACACCCACTACTGTTTCTTGCTGCAACTCATCGCGCTCCGCCTGCAATGCATCATGTTTGTTTTTCAGCAGAGACCGTTTTAGAAGGCAGAGTAGCGGTATGGTGACGCTAATAATGGCGTCATCACCACTCACCATCTTGGTGGAGTCCTCAAAGTTTTGGAGGATGGTACATAGGTCTGACATCCATCTCCACTCCTCAGGTGTTATGTGTGGAGTTTGACCCATTTCCCGACGGCTTAGGTGATGCAGGTACTCAACAACTGCCCTCTTCTGCTCACATATCCTGACCAACATGTGCAGAGTTGAATTCCAACGCGTGGGGACATCACACACCAGTCTGTGAGCCGGAAGATGCAAACGGCGCTGAAAGCCGGCAAGGCCGGCTGAAGCAGTAGGTGACTTTCGAAAATGTGCAGACAGGCGGCGAACTTTTACCAGCAGATCAGACAGCTCTGGGTATGACTTTATAAACCGCTGAACCACGAGGTTGAGCACATGGGCCACGCATGGAACATGTGTCAGCTGGCCTCGCCTCAAAGCCGCCACCAGGTTCCGGCCATTGTCACACACGACCTTTCCTGGCTTTAGGTTCAGAGGTGTGAGCCAGTGATCTGCCTGCTTTTTCAGAGCTGTCCACAGCTCTTCTGCATTGTGGGGTTTGTCACCTATGCAGATTAGCTTCAGCACAGCCTGTTGCCGCTTCGCCGAGGCAGTGCTGCAGTGCTTCCAGCTTGTGACTGGTGTGGAGGGCACAGTGGATGAGGATGCGCAGGAGGAGGAGGAGGCTGAAGAGCATGACATTCCGGAGCTGTAGAGTGTGGGTGAAACACTGACTGAGGTAGGGCCTGCAAACCTTGGTGTGGGAAGGACGTGTTCCGTCCCTCGCTCAGACTGGGTCCCAGCTTCCACAATATTAACCCAGTGTGCCGTCAACGAGATGTAGCGGCCTTGCCCACAAGCACTTGTCCACGTGTCTGTGGTTAGGTGGACCTTGGGTGAAACAGCGTTGTTCAGGGCACGTGTGATGTTTTGTGACACGTGGTTATGCAACGCGGGGACGGCACACCGGGAGAAATAGTGGCGGCTGGGGACCGAGTAACGTGGGACAGCTGCCGCCATCAGGTCACGGAATGCTTCTGTCTCCACCAGCCTAAAAGGCAACATTTCCAGCGCAAGCAGTCGCGAAATGTTAGCATTTAGAACTGTGGCATGTGGGGTGTTGGCAGTGTATTTGCGCCTGCGTTCAAAGGTTTGCTGAATGGATAACTGAACGCTGCGCTGGGACAAGGACGTGCTTGATGATGGTGTTCTTTCTGCGTAGGCAACTGCAGGTGCAGGAGTGGAGGAGGCTTGTTCGCAGGCAGCATGGACAGAGGATTGGCTCGCATGCACAACCAGCGAAGACGTAGCAGTGACATCAGCAAGCACTGCTCCTCGACTCTGTTGTACTTCCCACAAAGTCGGGTGCTTGGCTGACATGTGCCTGATCATGCTGGTGGTGGTCAGGCTGCTAGTTTTGGTACCCCTGCTGATGCTGGCACGGCAGGTGTTGCAAATGGCCTTTTTTGAATCATCTGGATCCAACTTAAAAAACTGCCAGACTCGGGAAGACCTAACATTTGTACAGGCACCTTGTGTCGTCGTGTTGTTCCGGGGAACGGTTGCCTGACTTCTGCCTGGGGCCACCACCCTGCTTCTTACTGCCTGTTGTGATGCTACGCCTCCCTCCCCCTGTGCACTGCTGTCCTCGCTCTGCATATCCTCCTGCCAGGTTGGGTCAGTTACTGGATCATCCACCACGTCGTCTTCCTCTTCCGCACCCTGCTCCTCCTCCTGACTTGCTGACAATTGTGTCTCATCATCGTCCACCACTTGTTGAGACACGTTGCCAACTTCGTGAGAACGTGGCTGCTCAAATATTTGGCCATCTGTACAGACGATCTCCTCATGACCCACTTCAATATGAGCTGGCGAGAGGCCAGAATGTGTGAATGGAAACGTGAACAGCTCTTCCGAGTGTCCAAGTGTGGGATCATTAATGTCCGAGGAGGACGTGTACTCAGCCTGGTGGTAGGAAGGAGGATCAGGTTCAGAAATGTGCGGTGCAGTATCACGGCTACTGACACTTGACCGTGTGGAAGACAGAGTGTTTGTGGTGGTGCCAATCTGACTGGAAGCATTATCTGCTATCCAACTAACAACCTGTTGACACTGGTCTTGGTTCAAGAGCGGTGTACTGCTGCGGTCCCCAAGAATTTGGGACAGGACGTGCGAGCGACTAGATGTGGCCCTTTGTTGTGGCGAAATTAGAGCTTGCCCACGACCTCGGCCTCTGCCTGCACCACCATCACGTCCACTTCCTTGTTCCTTGCCAATGCCCTTGCGCATTTTGCAATGCTGTGCACTGCTGACGTGTATATTCACTACTTGTGCGTTATATCAAAGTTTGTGGAAATTGCACACAAGTGCACCTGTACGCTGCCACCAACAGGCACACACGTGCGGTTTTAAAAACCAAGCATGGACGCAATAAGAACCTAACAGGTTTTTTTGGGGAGCGACAATTACAGACAAGTCAGACACTATCTGGACTGTTTTACACTGTGTACACCAGCCCCAGATATGATGAAGGCTGGTATACGGTCACCACTACCCTGCCTGCCTACCTGCCTGTATACTGGTACAATAGTCCTGACAGGGACTCTTTTGGTCACTAGCCTGTATTCAGACCTGGCTATACCCTGCCTGTATATAGCAACAATAGTCCTGAGAAAGACTCTGCTACTGTACTCCGACCTGGCTATACCCTGCCTGCCTGTATACAACTAGAATAGTCCTGAGAAGGACTTTTGGTCACACTGTTTGCAGCCCTGCAACTGAAAAAGCTATAAAGGGCCGCAAAGCTTTCCCTGAATCAGCGACACTCTCCCTGCACTCACTGTCTGGATAGCTGTGAGCAGAGCACAGCGCGCCGGCCGATATAAAGGCTCGGTCACGCTGTGCAGGCCGGCCAATCACTGCAATTCCACAACTAACAGGGCTGTGGCATTGCAGTGGTCTGCCAGCCAATCCCTGCATGAGGGCTGGCTCTCAAAAGAGCGCCAACATGCAGAAATGAAGACCACGAGTACAGCACGAGTATCGCGAGATTACTCGGTCCCCGCCGAGCAGCCCGAGTACAGCGATACTCGTGCGAGTACCGAGTAGTGACAAGCATGCTCGCTCATCACTAATGCCGATACAATTGGAAGCGCGATCCTCAGCGGGGGGAGGGGGCGGTGACAGCGCGGCCACCGGGCCCCTCTGAGTAGCGGTGCGCCACTCCTGCTACCGCGAGTGGGCCCCCCCGGCAGCTCAGGGCCCCGGCATTTGACCGGGTTTGCCGGGTGCTAACGCCGGCCCTGCAGATGAAGCCCAAAAAGCACAAGTCCGTTCTCCCCGACAATGGCCAGATAGTCATCCGACATTCTAAATTCCATCCAATGAAACCAGGTTTGTAAAAACGATCATGAGTTATTAATTCTATAAGAGAGTTCTTCCTTTAACATCACCTCATTTATTTTAGTGAACCAGATGGAGAGTGTCGGAGCAGAATATTTCTTCCTCAGCAGGGGAACACACACCTTTGTAGTTGCAATTAAATGTCTTAATATCTCAAATGCCTGTAGGTTTTCATGGGGTTGTCACAGTGATGGAAAAGGAGAGAGCCAGGTCAAGGTCTAAACTGAGATTTCTGTTTTTACATATTACCAGTTGCACTTTCCCCCAAAAAGAAGAGAGAAGCCTGCAGGACCAGAAAATATGTAACACGTCATCGTCCTCCCCACATCTCCAACACATGAGACTCGCCTCTGGAAAGATAGAGTGTAGGTGATTCAGGCCGGTATACTCCCCTAGATATTAATTGATACCCGACTTCATGAAAATGTGAGCAGATAGATGATTTATGCGTTAAGGTGTAGATATGCTTCCACGGATCTTTCGTTAGATAAAGGCCAAAATCACCTTCCCATTGGGTTTGAAAGTTGATTTTGGGTTGGTCTGAGGGTTTAGTGAGGAGTACGAAAAGGATAAAGTGATCCCAAGTCTGTGCATGAAATCTCGAAAGGCGAGTTCATGTATAGAACTGTCTATGAAGGAGTGAATGGGAAAAAGTGGGAAAGCTGACCCTCCATGTTACCAAGGGAGAGCGGGCAGAGGCTGTTCATAGTTTACAAATCACAAACTGGCAAATGCTTGTAAAAGACAAATCCCAATATTGTGAAAGTCTTTTTATATAGTAGGGACATCTACTGGTTAAAAAGGAAAATGTATCCAACATGCAGGTTAGGATTCAATCAAAATATTTTGTCTTTTTTTTTAAAAAAAACCAAAAAAAAACAACAACCAATTGCAGACAAAGAAACAAACTTATCTACACAAAACATCAATATTTAAAGAAAACATTTAACACCTTCTTTGAAAATAGTTTTGGGATTCCTGATCAGAATTTTTTTTTAATGACATTTCCTTTATGGTAGTAATACCTTAATTGCTTCTACACTGTGTGTACAATATAGACAATTTGAAGTTTGATGGTTAATTTTAGTATTGAACAACTAAAGAGCTGTAGGTCAATCCAATAGACCTGAATATTTAAGAAAGTAAAAATAAGGTTGTCTTTATTAGGAGAATATCTACGTGAAACGAAATATTGGGGAACTATTAATGTGCGGAAATATTCTGCAATTAAATTCAAAATATAAAACTTTCCCATCTCAGTTGTTTACTTTCACCTTTTAAAGTGTAATGTAAATATTAAAGTGTAAGTAATAATCATGCAACTCAAAGTGTACAAAATTTAAAAAAAAAAAAAAATATCAATGATGGATATAGTCACCCTTCTTTACAATATCAGTCATAAGCCTTTCATCCACGGTGTCGATCAGTATCTTAATCTGTTGATGATCCTTTTTGTGGGCAGCACCAACCATAGTCTCCTGGACACTGATCAGAGAGGTGACGGTTTTCATTCACCAAAAATCCTATGCTTAAGAAGGGCCCACAAGTTATCAATAGAATGTGTCCTAAATCCTTTCATCTTTTAACATCTTTACTGACTAGCCAACCAGTGGAGACTTCGATACATGCGATAGAGCATTGTCCTGCATAAATATCATGGTTATCTTGAAAGATGCAGACTTTTTCCTGTACGACTGCTTGAAAAAAGTATCATCTAAAAAGTGTCAGTAGGTTTGGGAGTTGATTATGAGTACATTTTCAACCAGAAAAGGTCCAACTAGCTCATCTTTAATAATACCAGCCCAAAGCAGTACCCCACTTCCACCTTGCTGTTGTTTGATTCAAAGTGGAGGTCTGTGCTCGTTACTGATCCAGCCATGGGCCCCATCTGTCTGGTCCTTCAAGAGTCACTCTAATTCGCTAAAATTTGCAATACCATTAGGCATCTAATTGCCCTGAAATGACTTGTTGCCTGGAACTATATACTACCCCTTTCAAACTCACCTCACCATAGCAATATTCGGGAACCAAGTAGTAGACAGCCCATCACACTGACATAGTGCACTGATAGAATTTTAATTATTTTCTAATTAATCCCTTTATAACAGCACCAATTTTCATTTTTATATTTTCGTTTTTTCCTCTGATCGCAGGACCCAACACAGAGAGTCCTTTTGCACCGAAAGAGAAAAGGGGAATCCCCATTGTAATGGGATACCCCTGTCTTTGAGGACATCCAGCAGGGGTTTGAGGGTAGCACACTGGGCCAGAGTGTGTCTTGAGAGGTCTGGCATGATACGGATGGAGGTGCAATATATGATAGAGTCTGTCTCCTCTGGGCTGCCTGAAGAATTGCCTCTTTTACGGCGAAGAAGTGCACCCTGCATACGACGTGCCTGGGGCGGGGGGGGGTCTTCCGGATACAGAGGGCCAAGTTCAAGGGAGGCACCAGGTAGCCATTTCAGCAGGTTATTAAAGATTGAAATAAGAACTGAAAGAATATATCAGGAGCAGCAATTGATTCAGGCAGGCCCCTAATATGCAGATTGTTCCTACGGTTTCTGTTCTCCAGGTCATCAACATGTTGTTGGAGAGCAAACAACTGCTTGGACTTACCACGTAAAGTATCTTGGATAGATTGAATGGTGAACTGAGATGTTGACTGCTGATAAGAGTGGTTGTTTACCCTATGGGTAAGTGAGGAGAGGTCCATCCATATCTGAGCAAATTCTTGTTTACATTCCGCCACTAACTGGTTAGCGAGGGCTGTGAGGTCATTCTTAGTTGGGATTGCTTGTAAGAGGGACCATAGATCTGCCAGAGACGCTGGACGATCCTCGCCCACTGAAGTAACAGAGAAGGACATTGTGGAGTATGATTGGAAGGAGTCCTGTAGGGTTGGGCCATAGATTATTTGAGGGCCTTGGGGATTGATTACACGGCTTCCCATGTGCAACACAGTGGCGATCTGAAGCGGGGAGGCCCCACGCATTGCGGACCCCACGCATGGAGGTAGTTGCAGGTCCCCTTTCGGGCACCTGTCTGGGTCTATCGGGCTGTCTACCCAGAAGGATCCTATTGACCACTTCAATGAGGGTGGCGGGGAGAGTTCTCTCTAGGGGATCTCCCAAGACTGTCCATAAGTCTCCGGTGGGCAGTGTAGCCTCCCTACATCTCCACAGACCCTGAAGATTAGTGGCATTGCATGGAGGGAATTGTAACTGGAGGGGTGTCCCATCGATTCCAGGAGCCTGTTGCCGTGATTCATGGTGGGACCCTCCTTCCACAAGCTCCCCTGGGGTACTTGTAGAGGAGGGTGACAAGCATTGGATGTTGTAAAGATGTCAGCACTTGTTGCCTCCCCACTGCCTGAGACAGTGGCAGGGGGTCTAGTGGAGTCAACGATCCAATGGTCTGAGGAGCTGATGGGTCCTCCGGCGACAGAGGAGGCCAAAGGGACGCGGTGCCAAGGCCTACCTGAACATGAGCCATATTCTGGGTAGACAAAGGATCCGAGGCTGCACGGAGGGTGGCTGCAGGTGTGAAGATCTAATAACACAATAAAACTGTAAGTATGGAAATACTCTCACGGCTTTCTGTAGGCCGTATCGGCACGTCCTAACTACAAGAGGAAATCTAGCAAGGCAAAAAGGACTTTGTGTGCCAGAAAGAAAAGAGTTTGTAGAAAAATTATAGCCCAAAATATGATTACTCCATATAACACATTTTTATTGAATACATAAATATCTTTGGGTCAATATAAATACATATACTTCAAAAAGAGGTCATTATAGGGTAAATGAGGACAAAGAGAAAATTGGCACAAAATTGCCTATACAAAGTATAACAGGCGGATAAAACCATAGAGTTATTAATACTCCTACTAACAAAAAAACAAATGAGGCCACAATTTATATCAATTTGATAGAAAAGGAGACAAAAAAGCAAAAATGGGTGAGGCTGTCTAAGTGTAAGCTGTGTAGATTCACTCCGCCCTCGGCACTGGCTACAAGGTCAGCAGGCTGCAACTACATCTCCGGCTGCGGCGAATGACCGGGGTCGCAGGAACAGGTGAGGTAAAACCCGATATTGCTTTGTGAGGTGGAGGATCGGGTGCAGGCACAGGACTCAAGACTTTTTGCCTGTTGATTTGCCCATTTTTGTGGGGAATTGCCGGTGTTATGGGAGATTATAGTGAGGAGTTCAGGAAAGCTGCTGCCTCATCCAGCCATGTCCGGCTCCGCCCCCAGGTCTGCCTTTTTTGAGTACCTGTCCATCGATGTACTGTGAGTCACTATCTTCACCTGAACTGCTCTGACCCTCTGTTCTTCAGTAGTTACAGTGAATGCAACCATTTCCATCCACTGTTTGTTTAATTTTTATTACCGCAATGGTGGTAAGATGTTTACAATCCACATTGTCTTCATTGTTTGTTTTGTTTTATTAAAGTCAAGTTCTTGTTTTTTTCACATCTTGTTCTATTTTTGTTGTCTCATATAAGTAACATGTGATGGAAATGAGTGTTCATTCTGGTCACATAAATCTCGTCCACAGTCCACAGCATGATTGCTTCTTTCCATGTATTCATTGACAGATTCTCTTTGTTTGTAAAGTCTTTTTTAAAATCTAATAGTCCAAACCTTTTTACAATTTAAAACGCACAATATTTTAACAATTGTTAAATCATTTATTATGAGGCCTTCCACTAAGTGTCATCTAAGGAGTATTACATTCCTTCCTTTTAATTTTTCGCAGCCCTTCCACTTACGTAGCGCATTGACTTTATGAGTAGGTTTTATTACTGTAGAACTGAAACAAAGGCACATAAATCAACCACAGATGTGAATATACAATAATAACCATAAATAATTCATAAGTGCCAGAACCAAGGACAAGTATACGAAGACCAATCAGAACCAACAACCAAATTCACCGAAAAAGAAAAACCGACATGAGGTCTAGTATGAATAAAATCACAAATGTTTACAAATAAATATGAGAAAAACCAGGTACAGGTAAAAACCACATGAACACAATGAAATATCTATGGATAACGCACAATTTAAATTATACCAGGTAATAGTATACTAGTATACAATCAAGCATTCCAATAATAATGGCAATAATAGTAGGTAAAAACATTAGAGACACTGTACATATAACATACAAGGAATCCACTAATCAAATTACCGCTATAACATATATACATACATACATACATACACACACACACACACACACACACACACACACACACACACACATATATATATGTATGTATATATAGCAGCAGATGGTAATGTGTAGACACTATTGATAATAAAGTGCTGGAGTGTTAGATGTCTACCAATGGCAATCATATGTAATCCCAAATAATGACAGATGTACACGTGCGTCACCCTCCAAAACGTATGTTTCGGCATAGCTTCTTCAGGGGCCATACCATTACCCTGGTCATTAAGTCACTTAAAACTAGGACGTAACGTAACTAGGACGTAACGTTACTGCCCACGGTCGTGAAGGGGTTAATTTATTTAATATTTTGGTAAACATTTCTAAAAGAAGCGAAACCAAATAAGTTTATTTTTAATTGTTTCATTTTCAATGAGGCAAAAGGAGGCTGATTTGAACTTATGGGTCTTTGGGTATGTCGAAGGTCATGAACGGGTTAAAAAAATACAACAATAAAAAACAGATATACTCATCTACCAGCAGATCTGTTATGGAGTGAGAAAATAGCTCAGCGGTCACAGGCTTCAGGAGTCTTCTCACTTTGTAATGGATCTGCTGGTAGACAAGTTTGTCGCTTCTTATTTTTAAAAGCTTCTATGCCTAAAAAAATGTTTTTGTTCTTAACTTTTCCATTTAAAGGGAATTTGTCAGTAAGAACAATGCTTCTAAATCGCATCAGTGAAATAAGTACGTTACCCTATTTCCTAAATAAATATATTTCTAAAGGTGCTATTGACATAAATTTTTCACCAAATACTCTTAACAACCCATCCACTCCACACAGGCAAATAAATCAAAGCATTGATGACCATATGTATAATAATGAGAAAAGACACAGGGAAAAAAGTATTGAACACATGAGGAAAGAAAGGTGGAAAAAGCCATGGAATTTCATTACACTAGCTGAAATCTATCAGTAACTAGAAAACAATCATTCCCCTTAGTGAAAAATAATATAAGCTGGTTCAACTGATGTTTTATAAAAAGGTGTATCACCACCAAGGTGCCTCCACACAAGAAACCTCTCATTATGGGTAAAACCAGTGAGCTGTCTCAAGATCTTTTTTTTTTTTTTAAATCAAATAATTTTTTATTAACATTTTGGTTTAACAGGTAAATTCCGCATACACACAGGTATGCACAACAAACCCCTTCCCATCCCCCTCCCCCCCTCCCCCAAACAGGATCCCCAATCAGTATATATTTATTTGAATACTTTATATCCTAAGGTACATTAAGGCATGTATCAGTGATCGAACAGTAGCTACTGAGAGTATCCAACTGGAGCATCTGCAATCCAACCCAACATTCATACCCATTCTCATGCATTAGGGCTTAGGACAGGTTTGCCGTCAGGTCTCTAACCCAAGTCAGTGTCCTTGGAGCCAAATTTGAGGTATCAAGCTACGGGGCCCACAACTCCTCAAATTTCCTATATGCCCTTCATTTTTGATAAGTGTATTTCTCCATCCGAAGTGTGTAGCTCACCTTATCAATTAACTCTTTGATATCAGGGATCTTGCTATACTACCAGTACTGTGCAATGACTTTCCGTGCCTGGTACAGTATGCGCGCGATAGCAATCTTATGTCCCTCCTGGACAGGAAGTTCCGCCGTATAGCCAAGAATACATGTCAGTGGTTTGCGGTCCATACGGCAGTCATAGACCGAATCAATAAGGTCAAGGACCCCCACCCAATATCTTCTCAAACGTGGACAATTCCACATAAGATGAATTAGATCCGCATCCGGAGCTCCACACTTCCAGCAGCACGAGTCAGGGCTGACACCTATTTTGAATAAAAAGGCCGGAGTTCTATATTTCCTACGTACTAAGAACACTTGTGAGAGCCTCTGTGACTCACTGACCGACACCAGTGGAATATTTTGCAATACCTCCTCCCATATTTCCTCTGAAATGGCTCCTATGTCTCCCTGCCATCTATCCCTAAGACCACAGGTCACCCCCCTATATTTGGCATCTTGGAGGTACATGTAATACCAGGATATTGCGCCCTTAGTGTCTCCAGCCGCCACCGAGGCGTCCAACAACGGCGTCCGATTCATACTCACAGATACCGATTGCACCTCGCACGCATGAAGGTATTGGAAAAACCTGTTGTTCGGAATCCCAAATTCCCCTCTAAGCACTTCAAACGTCTTAACCCGCCCCTCCTCAAACAGTTGCTGTTCCTTCTTGATCCCTTTCCGCTGCCATAGCTCAAACCCACATAGTTTGTCCAGTTCAGGAAGATTAGGGTTTCCCCATATGAGTGAGTACTTAGTGACTACCCCCACCTTTAGTACTTCTTTTACTTTTACCCAGGTCTTCCCCATTTCTCTTAAGGTATGGTGTTCAGGGGCAGGGGTTCTCAGAAATCCCCCTGAATCTAATTCCGCAGGTAAGTCTCTCTTCCTCAAAGCATGACGGAATACTGACTCTATTGACAACGGGGTCCCCGTACCCTCCCCCTCCCAGTTCTTAAAATGTTGTAACTGGGCTGCCAGATAATAAAGAAATGGGTCCGAAACCGCCAGCCCCCCCCCCTCATTTTAGACTTTTGAAGGGTTTGCAATTTTATCCACGCAATTCCTCTTTTCCAAATTAACTCTCTGAAAATACTGTTGATTTTGTGAAAAATCCGTTGAGGTAACCAAATTGGTGCATTATGTAACTGGTAGAGAGCTTGTGGCATTAGAATCATTTTCACTAAATTAGCTCTGCCAACCACCGACAAAGGGAGTTTACACCACGCCTTGGTTTTCTGCTGAAATCTGCTCAAGAGAGGGGTAATATTCAATTTCTCAAAGTCTGCCACCTTCTCACTGATCAGGTTTCCCAGGTACTTAAATGAAAGAGTAATCTTCAACTGCCCTACCAAGTTCTCAGGGGTAGGGGGGACGGGTCCCAACGTTATCAAAGATGATTTCCCCCAATTAATTGTCAGACCCGATAGTGCGCCAAAACGATCAATAACATCTATGGCTTCTCTTAGGGAGTTTGGCCAGTCATCTAAAAAAGGAGCATATCGTCCGCATAGAGTGCGACTTTCTCTGTTAGGTTACCATGACGGAAACCTTTTACGCCTCTTGATGTTCTCAGGACCGCGGCAAGTGGCTCAATGGCAATGGCAAACAACAGTGGGGACAACGGGCATCCCTGCCTAGTAACTCTAGCCAATGAAAACCCCTCTGACAACAGCCCGTTTACCTTTACCCTGGCTCTAGGAGCCGCATATAACAACTTTACCCATGAAATAAATCTTTCGCCAAAGCCCATTGTATCCAATATCACCCATAGAAAATTCCACTCGACACTATCAAATGCCTTAGCGGCATCCAGAGAGACCACCACTTTAAACTGATCCCCTTCCGCTGGTAGTTGCAGATTTAGATAGAGCCGTCAGATATTAATGGCCGTAGATTTATTTGGCATAAAGCCCATTTGGTCAGGATGTATAAGGGAGGATATTATCTGTGCTAACCGGTTAGCCAAGAGTTTTGCCAGAATTTTAACATCCACGGGGAGAAGGGATATCGGGCGGTAGGATTCCGGCAGACTGGGGTCCTTATCCTGTTTAGGAATTACCACAATTATGGCTTCGTTCATGGAGGGTGGCAGCCTTCCAATCTCTAGTGCCTCATTGAACACTTCCAGCAGCTGGGGGAGTAGTACTGAGCCATAAGACTTAAAGACCTCAGCCGGCAGGCCATCCGCACCCGGGGACTTATTACTAGACATTGATGACAACGCAAGCTCCAGCTCTTCCAGACTAAACGGGGCATCTAATGCCCATGCATCATCCTGCAGGAGAGTCGGTAGATCTCCCTGCATCAAAAAAATCTTGTATATCCTCCACAGCAGGGGACACTTTAGAACTATAGAGCTCCCCAAAGAATTCCCAAAACACCATCATCACCTCCCTATCAGATCATGTCAGTGAGCCATCACTCTTTTTCAATTCAGCAATAAAGGACACTCCTTGCTGGGCCCGCAACACCACTGCCAACAAATGTCCCGCCCTTTCTCCTTCTTCAAAATAGCTTTGTTTTTTAAAGAATAACTTATCCCCTGCTGTTGTCAACATAAGTTGGGATAGCTGTGTCTGTGCGTGTTCCAGCGTGGCCTTATTACCGTCTGACGGATGTGTAACATAAAGTGATTCAGCCTCCTGTACCTCTTTCCGCAGAGTGTTCCCAAATTCCCTGGGCACACTCTTAATCCCATTTACCTCTTTAATCAGGGTTCCCCTAAGGAACGCTTTCATTGTGTCCCATACCATAGCCTTCGAGGCCGACCCCACATTATAAGTGAAGAATTCCTCAAGTAGGGTGGGAATCTTACTACTCTTAGGGAATAAAGTTAACCAAAACGGAATAAACCTCCAAGGAATGGGTACCCCCCCTCCCTTATCCCTAACTGTATCACAACCCGAAGTGGGGTATGGTCTGAAATGCTACGAGGTAAATACTCCACTAAGCTCACCGCCCTTGCCATTTGCGCATTGCCCAGGGCCATATCAATTCTTGAGAGCGAGACGAAAAAGGCAGACAAACATGAGTAAACCTTCACTCCCGGGTTCCGTACTCTCCATAAATCCATCAACTCAACTTCCAACAGCAGTTTCCCAAACGGCATCAGTCCCCCACCCTCTCCTCCCCCCGTTCGTCTCATTTTGTCTAATTCCACATCAATTATGTTGTTAAAATCTCCGAGGATCAACAAGGGCAACAAGGGTGCTTGCGCCGCAAAGTGAAGAGAATCCTGAAGGACTTGTCCCGAATATGGAGGAGGAACGTAAACCACCACTATTATGTATGCCATCCCTACCAACTGTGCCAGGAGACAAATATACCTCCCATCCACATCTATTTTGACCGATTGACAGACAAAGGGTACATTACGATGCACCAACAGACTGACCCCTCTGGAATAGTTTGAATAAGTGGCATGGAAACTATGACCAATCCACCCCGCCTTCAACAGATGAGTACTGTCTTTAGTCAGATGAGTCTCTTGCAAACATACTATTGAAGATGGGAAAGTCTTCACATAATCCAACACTGCCCTGCGCTTCACCCTATCATTCAACCCTCTCACATTCCAAGTCAACATCGTCACCTGTTCAGCCATTATGTCACAGCAAGCCAAATAAGTGCAGCTTGGACTGTCCCCCAGACACCCTCATGATGTCTGAACCACCGATATAGCCTTCCATTTTGTAGACAAACATAGTTCCCCTCCTCCCTCCCCCACCCTCCCAACATCCTAACAACCATAACCAATAACAAGTTGACAGTAGGGTCTATGAAAATACTCCTCTCCAGTAGGAGTCCAGACAGAGAAATAAACTACTGTCCAAAACCACTACTCCTACCCTTTGGGGAACGTGTGCAACTCAAAGGACCCTTTTTGTCCATGGCAAGCTCCTTTTAAAACTTTATATAAGGCTACTTTTTAAGTATAACATTGTAACCCCCCTACCCCCCTCCCGCATCAAACCTTATCATTGTTATAACAATATCTATATAGAAAATCCAGTGGGAGCGGGGAGAGAGAGAAAAAAGAAAAGAGGAAGAAAAAAAGAGAGAGAGAGAAAGAGAAAAAAAAAGGGGAGGGGGAGGGGATGGAGGAGGAAGGAAGAGGAAAGAATATACGAGAACAACCAATAAAGCCCGTGGACCACAGGAAGCCCTGGGAGACATACTTGCGTTCAGCAATGTAATATAACCATGGCAAGCGTCTCCCGACACTGTTCATAGAACTACGCTTTTTTCATCCCCTTTTTACAACCCCCCCTCCGTCCCCCACATGAAGCCTCAAAATTGCGACATCCCTGCACCTCAAATATAGAAATAGGAAGGAGAAGAGACGAGAGACTATGAATTAAAAAAAAAAAATAAAAAAAAAAAAAGGAGGACCCCACTCACAGAGGGGAGAAAGCCCGTGGACCATAGGCAGCCCCGGGGGACGAAGTTTGAATTTAGCATTACAATATAATCAATCCTTCATGTAGAATTATCACCCAAGTGTAGTTGTCCATCAGGCGAGGCAGTCCACGTCGCCACTTCCCACCAACCATTTCCTCTCCTCCCAGCCACGGTTCCGGAAGATGACCTTTTTCAGCAGCAATGTCAACTAAAACCGGGGTTGGTAGAGAGGTACAGCAAAGGGAAAGGGCTCCATCTCCCAATGAGAGAGAAAAACAGACATACAACAAAAGGCAGCTTCATTCAGCCGGTGGGCTCCGCTGCCTCCTTGACTCCCGGATGGTTTTCTCATGTTGGTTCAGCCATTCCAGTGCGTCTTTTGAAGCCTCAAAGAAATGTGTAGAATTCATAGCCACCACTCAGAGTCCTGCTGGGTACAGCATTGAGTAGGGAATATCCAGTTGGCGCAATCTGCGCTTGATGTCCAAGAATTGTGCCCTCTTCTTTTGGACCTCTGCTGAGTAGTCAGGATAGAGCGATACTTTCTGACCATTTATGGATAGATTTGGGGTGTTTCTAGCTGTTCTCAAGATAATGTCTCTATCTCTGTAATGCAAGATCTTCATAAGCACCGTGCGAGGGGGGCCCCCTGGTGGAAGGGGTCGGGTAGGAACCCTGTGAGCCCGTTCAATCGCAAATAATGGCGTAAGTGTGTCTTTTCCAAAAGTCTGTGTAATCCAGTCTTCAAAATACTCAGCAGGCTTGTTCCCTCCACCTTCTCCGGCACCCCTACTATGCGTATATTATTTCTGCGCAGGCGGTTCTCCAGGTCATCCTGTTTGGCTTGGATGGCATTGATATTTCTGCCATATCATTGCACCTTCTGCGTCATGGGCCACAGTACATCATCAATTTCGCTCACTCTCTCCTCCAGGGCTGTGGTTTTTTCAGCTTGCCGCTTCATATCTTGTGTCACACTAGCCAAATCTCTCTTAATACAGCTCATTTGGTACGTGAGGTTATTGAGGGAGGTGTTGCAAATTCCTATAGCCACCATGTCACCATGTCAGTAGGTTCTCTTTGGGGAGCTGCAGCTTCCTGTGCAGAAGAATCTGATTGCAGGGGCGCCCGCCGCAATTCATCTATTGGGGGTGACGGGGGAGGCGAAGATGAGCTCCCCTTCCCATCCTCCATTGTGGCCTGTGGGTCTTGTAATTCCCGGGCATTTTCCTGCCGCTGCCTCTGCTAACCAGCATGGGGTGACCCCGAGCTGTCTCCCTATTACCAGAGTCAGATCCTGAGGAGCTATTCCTGGCATATTGGGCCAAGCGTCCTGCAGCAGCCTTCTGCTGTGCTGCAGATGCAGCTGTGCCTCCCTTTCCCGCCACTCCAGCACCCGCAGCACCATCTTGGGTGGTCTTCCCTGCAGCCCTGGGTGGTCCCATCGCTTCCTCTCCGTTCTCCCCCACTGCTGGTGTGTAATCCCAGGGGCCCTCTCTGCAGCTTCTCACTCACCGCCGCTGGCACTGATGCAATGTTGCCTCTGAACCTCAGGGAGAAAACAGAGGGCACTAGGACCCAGTTCACCTCAGTCTTTCCTCGGCGTCTTTCAGGCTGAAATCCCCACACGGACAGCGCTCCTCTTTCTGCCCGCTGCCAGGATCAATTGCTGCAGCTCTGGCTCCTTTAGCAGGTAGGCTCTTTTTCCACCTCCGCACCAGGCCCCCTCCGCACTTCCTTGCCACCACAGGTCACCGTTTGTAAAATGGCTGCAGCTGCTTGAAAGCACAGCAAGGCACTGTAACTCCGTCCCTCCTCTCAGCTCTCCCGGTTGCCACACCGAACCCCCGACCTCTCCACTGCTTGTGTCTCTCTCCAGGGACCTTCAAGGGGTTAATTACAGTCTCCCCCGCTGGGATATATCCAGGATTTAGGTTCAGGATAACAGAGCTTGCCAGACACACGTCCTCCTAGCTCCAGGCCATAGCCACGCCCCCAAGCTGTCTCAAGATCTTTTCAGCCTTATTGCTGCCAAACATACTGATGGCGTTAGTTACAGTAGAACTTCTAAATTACCGGAGGTTCCAGTCAGGACTAATGGGGCCATAATCCGGTAGTGGAAAGATCATCACTTCACCATAAATAGTCTATGACCAGGTGCTCCCTGCAAGATTTTAGACAGAGGAGTGAAAAGAATTATCAGAAGAGTTGTCCAAGAACCAAGGACCACCTGTGGAAAGCTACAGAAAAACCTGGAATTAACAGGTACAATTGTTATGAAGAAAACAATAAGTAATGCACGCTGTTCAATTGCCTGTATGCACGCTCACCACACCCATTCCGATGCTGAACTAAAAGAATGTTCAAGCACATTTAATGTTTGCTCATCAAAATTTAGACAAGACTGAAATACTGAGAGAATATAGTCTGGTCAGATGACACCAAAAATAAACTCTTTGGGCGCCATAATACACACCATCTTTGGAGACCAAAAGGCACTGCATATTACCCAAAAAACAACAGACTAATAGTGAAGTTTGGAGGTGTGAACATCATGATGTGGGGATGTTTTTAGCATATGGCATTAGCAAAATTTATATAATTGAAGGAAGGATGGAGAAATGTACCGAGACAATCTGTGCCATCTACTAGGATGATGAAGATCAAACAAGGGTAGATATTTCAGTGACAACAGGATATCCCCTCCAGGTCTATGGATATTGGCTATGAAGACCCAGACACTCAAGAATATAATTGTCTTGAACTTATGCGATCTGAGTGCTCCCACCTGCCCACAGTTACAGAGACACTATTGCCAAATGCTGATCTGACCTTCTTTATGGACGGCTCATGCTACGCGGATGAGACAGGATTGTTTCACACAAGTTACTTTGTTGTAGCGCCTCCGCACACCACTATTGCAGAACCATTGCATCCACAAAAGTCAGCACAGGAAGCCGAATTTACGGCTCTCATTAAAGCCTGTGAACTAGAAGAAGGAAAGACGGCCAATATCTACACAAACTCCAAATTTGCGTTCGACGTGGCGCATTACTTTGAGTTTCTGTGCGCACTATGAGGCTACAAAACAGCCAGTGGAGTACCCATAAAGAACTCTGAAGCTGCTGAAGCATTGATTACAGGTCTCAAACTACCAACGGCCATGGTAGTCATAAAAACTAAAGCACAAGGGAAACTAAATTTAGAGGAAGCTGGAGGTAATCAAATAGAAAAATATTTTATGGGAAACTGTGACAATAGAAAAAATATATTGTATGTGCTTTTATACTGTGAAAATACAATGTATATTTTTTTATATACTTTTCTATAACTTAGCTTTTTTCTATATGAGTAAGAAGATAGAGCCTGTAAGCATATGTACACCAAGGTCAGCAGCTGATGTTATGAGCCAATGGAAGAGAATGAAGATGTTGATAACAATGGCTGGCTGCATCTGTGCAAGTCCACATTTATGACTGAGTTACGTGACAAAGACTCTGCAAGATATGGTGAGTCAGATGGGTTGGAGAGGAAGTTGCAAAATGGAAACACATCACAGGCTTTCTGCATATGCTTTTCATATAACCAATGGCATACTTAGGAATGTTATTAAGAGATTAACCCACTATGGCTCTATAAAAAGGCTTGTGATATTAAAGCACGTCACACATGTGCACCTTACTGAGAAAGGAATTTATACCAGATATCTTATGTGGTCTGAATTTCTCTGCCGGCTCTAAGTGACCTTCAATTTGAGATTACAGCAGACATTCACTGTTAAGAAGAAGGAGATTTCCCGAAACTGTGGAATTTTTGGAGGTGTGAAGATCATGATATGGGGCTGTTTTCAGCATATGGCACTAGCAAAATGTATATAATTGAAGGAAGGATAGAGAAATGTACCAAGACAATCTGCTGCCATCTACTAGGATGATGGAGATCAAACAATGGTAGATATTTCAGTGACACCATAATGGGCAGCATGGTAGCTCAATGGTTAGCACTATTGTTTTGCAGGACTGGGATCCTGGGTTCAATCCCACCAAGGAGAACATCTACAAGGAGTTTGTATCCGTTTCCTCTGGGTACTCCAGTTTCATCCCATACTCCAAAGACATTCCGATAATTAATTTAGTTTGTAAGCCCCAGTGGGGACAGCGATGTTGAATTCTGTAAAGCGCTATGGAATTAATGGAACTATATAAGTGAATAAAATAAAAATAAATACACAGCAAAAGAAACTCTCAATTGGTTTCAGAGAAAGAAATTAAAGCTGCTAGAATAGTCCAGCCAATCACTTGACCTGAATCCAATAGAAAAATTATGGAGGGACCTAAAGCTCTGAGTTCATAGAAGGAGCCCACGGAAGCTTTGGGATTTGAAACGTGTTTGTGTGGAATAATGTCCAAAATTACACCTGAGAAATACATGTGACAAGTTTCTGTATACAGGTTACACTCACTAACAAGGGCTTTTGTATGAAGTATTAAATAAATTTCCATGAGTGTGCGCTATACTTTTTCATTGTGTTATTTCTCATTATTACACGGCACTAATTTTATGGACATCTATGGTTTGATCTCTTTGCCTGTGTGCATTGGATGGGTTGTTACTGACAACTGGGAAAGGTGAGAAGAGACTTTTTTTTTTTTTTTAATGTAGTTGAGAAGAGCGGCAGAACTTGGAAAGCTGTTACAGGATGGGGGACATTATTACTACTGGAAGGGGACTGGATGGAGACATTGTACCAGGATTGGGAACAATATACCAGGATGAGGCACAGGATCGGTGACATTATATAAAAATACTAGATATTATAGTAGGGGCACAGGATGAGGGACATTATTACTGTTAGGGTTCTAGGATGGGAGACATTATTACTAGAAGATGCTCAGGATAAAAGGTACATTATACCAGCAAGAGCACAAAAAAGGGGACATTACATCAGGATGGGGGAACATTATTACTTTACTAGAAGGTGGCCCGATTCTAACGTATCGGGTAGTCTAGAATGTGTATGTAGGTTAGCAGATTGAATAATAATATAATCATCAAGTCTTGAATAATGATGGTTCATTTCTTGCTCGTTGGTCTCCCACTGTGCAGCACGCATCGGCGTGTTTGACAGTGGGAGACCATCGATCTGAATGGGCAGGGAGCCGGCATACACTGGTAACCATGTTACACAATCGGGTAAGTATGCAAAGCGCTTTGCTTAGTTACCCGATGTGTACCATGGTTACCAGCGTACGCCGGCTCAAGCACACGTGTGCCAGGAGCCGGGAGTAAGGTGGTAACCATGGTACACATTGGGTAACTAAGGAAAGCGCTTTCCATAGTTACAGGATTGTGTACCATTTGTTACCAGCGTACGTCGGTAAGCTGATAACTATGGTACACATTGGGTAACTATGCAAAGCGACAGTGCTGGTTTATTTTTTGCTTGTTGGTCTCCTGCTGTGCAGCACGCATCGGCGTGTTTAACAGTGGGAGACCAACGATCTGAATGGGCAGGGAGCCGGGGTAAGCTAGTAACCATGGTACACATCATGTAACTATGCAAAGCGCTTTCCATAGTTACCCAATGTGTACCATTGTTACCAGCCTACGCCGGCTCCGGCACACGTGTGCCGAGAGCCGGGGTAAGCTAGTAACCATGTTACACATTGGGTAACTAAGCAAAGCGGTTTCTATAGTTACCCGATGTGTGCCATGGTTACCAGCCTACGCCGGCTCCGGCACACATGTGCCGGGAGCCAGGGTGAGCTAGTGGTTTCACACATCCAGCTTTTCTCCACTTTGTCAGATCCGGCGCACTGCCGTAGGCTGGTTTCAGATGTCCGTGTTTTAGGTACGTGTGACATGCGTTTTGTAACACGGATGTCACACGTACCCATGTTTTTCTCTGATGTGCCTCACACGTCCGTGTTTGCACACGGACCATGTGACTTTTCATGACCCCGCACGCACACATGCAGGCATCTCTGGCAGCACGGATGTCACATGGATCGCACACTGATGTGATCCGTGCGACATCAGTGTAAAACATACCGGAGAAAATATGGGTCTTTTTAATGAAAATATTTTCTATATTTACCTCTCTCCAGAGATGCTCTCTCCGGCTCTGCTGCCTCCCGCTCCTTATCGCCGCTCATTATACTCACTGAATATTCAGTGCCCTGAGGAGCTGGAAGCAGGAACAGCGCTGGGGACTTCAGAGCCGGGGACCGCATCGCTGGGTGAGTGTACAGCAGAGTGTGTGTGTGTGTGTACATGCATGTGCGGTATGTGTGTATGCGCTCGGTGTATCCATGTGTGTCTGCTGTGTGTCTGCTGTGTGTGTATATACATGCATGTGTGCTATGTGTGACACGGACGTCTGATGGCAGCCGTACACTATGTACAGGACAGTGGCTGCGCCGCAACTTCCTGGTCACATGACAACATGTGATTGGAGCTTGTCGCACGGCAACTGTAGTGTACACAGTGCACGGGAGCGCACCGACAAAGTGGAATAAAGGTAAGTATTAGGCCCTGTGCGCACTGGAAAATGGAATTTTCTTAAGAAAATTACGCAGGGTCTGAAAGATTACCGCACCTGCGGTAAAAAAACGCAGAAAACCGCACCCAAAAACCACATGCTGTTTGCGGCGGCTTTACCGCGGTATTGCCGCGGTTTTTCCGCGTGCGGATTGATTGGTACATGTGTTTTAATGCATTCAATGCAATAAAGCATATTGAAAAAAAAAAAATTCCTTCTGAGATACAGGGATAGATAGATAGATAGACAGATAGATAGATAGATAGATAGATAGATAGATAGATAGATAGATAGATAGAGAGATGATAGAGGACAGATTGACACGCTGCATTTCTCCCAGGCGGTAGTGTGTTTATATCACCGGCTGTGGGAAATGACCTGTAATTACCTCTACAGGCTCTCTGCGAGGCTGCATTCATTCAGCGCTGTTGTCAGTCGCAGCTGGCATGCAGGCATCGGAGGACGTGGATTACGTCGGAGCTGTGTGTTTTGGGGGGCTTAATAAACGGGTGAAAGAGGAGCTTTTTGTTTTATTTAAAATAAAGGATTTTTCGGTGTTTGTGTTTATTCACTTTAATTACGGGTTTTAATCATGAAAGCTGTCTCATAGGCGCTGCCATGATTAAAAGCCGGGACTTAAATGGCGGCGATGCGCTGTCATTTAACTCCTTATTACCTGGACTGCCACCGCATCTCGGCGTCTGGAAGAGACGGGGACACTCCGGGACCGCCGCATAATGGATGCGACAGTCCCGGAGCAGCTGCGGGCTGATATTCTCGGCTGTGGGGGGGGGGGTACATTAACACTGTCCCTCGCTCTCCCCAGCCTGAGAATACCGGTCCGCCACTGTGTGTTTACCGCGGCTGGACGGTAAAAATACAGCGGAGCCCACGTGTTTTTTTTTCTATATGTCCGTTTGATTTCTGTGTGTATTCTATATGTCTGTGTCTGTGTGTGAGTGTGATGTGTGTGTATTCTGTGTCTGTGTGTGATGTGATGTGTGTGTATTCTATATGTCTCTGTGTGTGATCTGTGTGTGATTACTCTCTGCTCCGCTTCCTCTTCCTGTCATAATGACATCACTTCCCTGCAAACCGCAGGGCAGCGATGAACATTACCGCAGGTAAACCGCGAAATACTGCAGGGAATAACGCAGGAAAAACACAATGAACCGCACAGAATTTGCTGCCTGCGTTATTCCCTGCAGGATTTCACGATTACATTGCAGTCAATGGAGTGAAATCCCGCAGCTACCTGCGGAAAAGAAGTGACATGCAATTATTTTCGCTGCGGGAATCCCGCAGCAAAACATGCAGCTGTCACAATCCGCATAGTGCGCACAGCATTTTTTTTTCCATAGGTTTTGCTTTTAATAAAAATATTTTCTATATTTACCTCTCTCCAGTGATGCTGTCTCCGGCTCTGCTGCCTCCCGCTTCTTATCGACGCTTATTATACTCACTGAATATTCAGTGCCCTGAGGAGCTGGAAGCAGGAACAGCGCTGGGAACTTCAGTGCCGGGGACCGCATCGCTTGGTGAGTGTACAGCAGAGTGTGTGTGTGTGTGTACATGCATGTGCGGTATGTGTGTATGCGCTTGGTGTATCCATGTGTGTCTGCTGTGTGTGTATATACATGCATGTGTGCTATGTGTGACACGGATGTCTGAAAGCAGCCGTACACTGTGTACAGGACAGTGGCTGCGCCGCAACTTCCTGGTCACATGACAACATGTGATCGGAGCTTTTCGCGCGGCAACTGTAGTGTACACAGTGCACGGGAGCGCGCCGACAAAGTGGAGAAAAGGTAACTATTAAAAGCGACAGTGCCGACATGTGCGGGACCTGGGGTAAGCTAGTTACATCGGGTAACTAAGGAAAGCGGTTTCTATAGTTACCCGATGTGTACTATAGTTACCAGCCTACGCCGGCTCCGGCACACGTGTGCCAGCAGGCGGGGTAAGCTAGTGGCTTTTCTCCACTTAGTCCTGCCGGTGTGGGCTTCCGGGGCTGCAGCAGTCACCTGGGAGTCGGGCGTCTCCGTGTGGGTTCGGGGAATGCGTGCGGGGGGCGGGGCCATGGTGAGCATCCAATGCGTGAGGTGGCGGGGCCTGGCCGAGCGCCCAATACGTGCAGGGGGCCGGGGCGAAAGGCCAATCCGTGCAGGGGCGGGGCCAGGCCGAGCCGAGCGGCCAGTCCGTGCGGGGGGGCTCGGCACCTGGGAGTCGGGCGTCTCCGTGTGGGTTCGGGGAATGCGTGTGTGGCGCCCTGGACAAGCCAGGGGCCACAGGTAACTACACCAACACACCCCACACTCCCGGTCAGGCACACCAAAGTCAGACAAAAACCCTTGTTGCCTTCCTCCAGGGGCTGATGTCCACACCAGGGGGTGGGCCAGGCGGTTGGCCCCGCCCACTGAGGAGTTCACAGTCCTGGAGGCGGGAAAAGCAGGCAGATGAGTTGAGGAGTAGAGAGAGATTAGGTTTGGAAGTGAAAATGGAAGGAGGAAAGTGGCAGTAGAGAAGCCTGAAGTTGGTCCGGGAGTGTGGCCCGGACAGAACAGCAAGGTTGGCAGACGGTGGTGACCGTCTGCAGGAGTGGCCTATTGAAGCTAACCGTAAGGACCGTGGACGGGCGGTGGCCCGGCGGTACCGGACCGGTACGCAAAGAGAAGCCAGCACCATCCGGCAGGGGCTTACGGACCCCGGCAAGGCTAGGAGTCGCCGTGAATTTGCCAAATTCGTTAGCGAAGGGAACCTCCTGGGTTTCCCAGCAGCCAAGTCCCGTCAGAAGGCAACAGTCCAACCGAGAGAGGGAAACACAGTCACCGCCAAGGCTAAAGTTCCCAGGGCCAGAGCCTGCGGGCAAAAGGGGCTCCTTCAGTAACCTTCAAGCTGGGGAGCGGGTTACCGGTGGGAACCCATTGGAACCGTACACGTTACACAAGTGCAGGGAAAGGCAGTCACCATCATCAGGAGAAACACCGCAGCCGTCTGTGGGACCCGTCCATCCAGCCGTGTGTTTTACCGAGAACTGTGTCCTCATCATTGGCTGAGTGAGTACCACTGTGCCGTGCGGCACAGCGCTGCCCCCGCGACCCTGCACCTCACTAGGCCCCATAACCCGCCTGCCATCCACCCCTACCCCCATCACCGGGCCCCGGGACAACCAACCCCCTACCCACAGAGGGGAGAATTAACATCCAGGCTGCTCCCTGTCATCGCTCCCGGGATCCCCGTCCAGAGCAGCGGTGGTGTCACCAATATCACCACAACCGTGGGTGGCGTCACGGACAATAACCAATCCCCACAATCAATCCCCACCCTTTTCACTCACGGGCGAGGAACGCCACTCGAGTCCCCGGGATCCGGCCCACCGCTCGAGCCACCACCGAGCTGCAGCAGCAGCCGGACCCGAGCAGTGGGAGAGCGCAGCGTCCCCTCCTCCGCCCGCGACACGTGCGGGGGCGGGGCCAGGGCGAGCATTCAATGCGTGAGAGGGCGGGGCCTGGCCGAGCGCCTAATATATGCAGGGGGCCGGGGCGAGAGGCCAATCCGTGCGGGGGGCTGGGCCATGCCAAGCCCAGCGGCCAATCCGCTGGTTGTCACTGTAACGACACAATTTTGGAGCAAGACAGACAGACAGACAGAATAAGGCAATTATATATATAGATAGCTTACTTAAAACGTACTAGTACTGTACTGTATATTTTGCAGTGTTATGCACACTATTAGAAATGTATTTTAACAGCTGTGAAATTTTAAGAACTTGAAAAAGAATCTATTTAGTACTGTATGAGTTAACTACCACCTACATCCTGGTAAACACGGAGGTTTGAAGGGCATGTGATTCATCAATTTGGTCACATTAATCTCACATCTAAATGAAAAACAGAAAAATATATATTTATTGCTCTAAGTTGCAAGTAACCACTGTTGCTAAGGCACAAGTTACTAAAGGATAGCATTAGTCATTTGTTCCAAAAATAAATGACATGCACCATTCGCAGATATGACCTCTCTTACCTGAATATGTTGACTAGCAAATCACTCTGTAAAAAGGTTTCAAATGTGCACAGCCTTTAAACAAGGGTGGAAGAACATATTCCCTAACAAGCCCACATTTCGGAATCATGACTCATCCTGTCCACCAGCAAAAAAACAAGAGGATTTTCAATACTCCCATGACAGAGAAGATTGTGATTATACACTGCTGCTACTAGGAGGCATTATTAGGTCTAAGGCTATGTGCGCACTTTGCTTTTTACCTGCTTTTTACCTGCTTTTTTGCTGCTTTTTCAACTGCAGCGTTTAATGCAAAATGGTTGTGTTCTGCTTTTCAAGCAAAGTCTATGGGAATTTGGTTTTCTTGTCCGCACTTTGCAGTTCAAACTGCAGCCTTTTTGTTGCAGAACTTTGGTCAAAACTCACCTTTGCAGGGCAAAACCCAAATGGCAAAAACAAAAACAGGACAATTGTTTTTGCCATTTGGGTTTTGCCCTGCAAAGGTGAGTTTTTGACCAAAGTTCTGCAACAAAAAGGCTGCAGTTTGAACTGCAAAGTGCGGACAAGAAAACCAAATTCCCATAGACTTTGCTTGAAAAGCAGAACACATCCATTTTGGCATTAAACGCTGCAGTTGAAAAAGCAGGTAAAAAGCAGGTAAAAAGCAAAGTGCGCAAATAGCCTTACTGAAACACTTGGCACAACTAGGACAAGCCAAAAGAAGGTAACCACCAAACAAAAACTAAGAACTAAAGTTCAGACTTGCCCGGCGTTGATCACACTAATCTTGATGAGATATTCTGGAGTCAGAAGCTCCTGAGTACTGACTCACGAAGAGGCATGAGCTTTCAAAGATGAAGCAGATACAGATATCAGAGTCAGGGGCCTTATTCCACAGTGTTGCTTTTATTGGATCACAGATTAAGCTGCTGGGAGCTGTAATACCAATAATAAAAAAATGAAGGCGCTCTGATAAGTAAACAACAGAGGGACGTGGGAGATTTTTTTTTATAAGAAATAACATATAAAAGGTGGAGAAATACAGTGTTATCCCATAACCGTAAGAAAGAAAGAACCAGTACGATAAAACTAATGCAGCAGTTAACAGCATAAAACATTTTGAAAAATTTCCATTTGTGTTCCCCAAAAATATTTCTGGAAACAAAATACCAAGTACTTGAGGATAGTGCTCACAACACATACAACTTGTACCACAAAACACATCAGCGCATACAGCATATTTTTTTTTTATCACCTCACTCTATGGTATTATTGTATATTATCTGTATGTATACCCATATGAAGTCATCATTATGAGCCATTTACCATCTTGGTGATTATGCACATGATATCTCTACTATTATTGCTCACTGTTTAAAGGGGTTGTCTACAAATAGACAACCTCTGCTTAATCACTTCAGGCCCCCATATAAAATTAGAATGATGGATACTCACCTCCTGCTGCAGCATTGTTGCAGCGATGTCGCGCTTCTATTCCCATCAAGTCATGTGACATTCTTGAGACTGCTGCATCTAATCTGTGGTTGCTGGTGAGCTGTAGTAGACTTTTCAATTTTGTCAGAGTGGACAACCACGCTAATGGAATATTGATGAGCTACAGCCGATCAGCGGTTGCCAATGCCTACAGAAGTCTCATTGCACAACAATGCCATGTGACCAGGGCCGGACTGGGACTAAAATTCAGGTTTGGCATTTGGGGGTACACAGGCCCACTTTTCACGTGGTGAATGTGTAATATTTTTCTGCACTTGTATATGTGAGCACTGTATGGCACTATGTGACACTGTATGGCACTATGTGAGTACTGTATGGCACTATGTGACACTGTATCACTGTCACACTGTATGGCACTATGTGAGTACTGTATGGAACTATGTGAGTACTGTATGGCATTATGTTAGTACTGTATGGCACTGACACATTTTTGCAGTGTGTAGCAGACCTTGATGTATTTTTTGCTCTTTGCGTCCCTGATTTGTGGATTGTTCCGCCACATACCTGTGTCCTAATCACTCTACAAGCGCTGCAGTCACTACAGGGGATTGTACCTGTGCGGACAGGTCCAGGACTAATATCACTGATATCACACTAATTAGTCCTCGATTAATGACTCTGCGCCCCTACACACACACATACACAATACAATGCACCCCCATTACCCTCACACACACACACACACACACAAACAATACAACGCACCCCCATTACCACTCCACACACACACACATACATACAATACACCCCATTACCACTCCACACACACACACACACACACACACACACACACACACACACACACAATACGATGCACCCCCATTACCACTCCCCACACACACGCATACAATACAATGCACCCCCATTACCACTCCCCATGTGACGCCCTGGCCTATCAGGTCGTCACAGGGTGTTGCAAAATTTTCCTTTCCGTGCAGCATCCATCTCTCTCCCTTGGCTCCAGGTGTCACCCAGTGATGTGCTAAGACCAGCATGCAAACCCCACACACACTCACCAGGGGGCAGATCCAGTGAGGAAAGGGCCGCCCACCGAAGGGTTAAGCAGACTGGGTGGGAAGTGGCTAGTTAGTCGTTGGCAGGGGAGCAAAGAGAGCAGTGGTCTCTCAAGTAGCTCTCCGGGAGGAGAGCAGGCTGGGGAGTTGGAGCTCCCAGACAGCATTAGAGAGCGGCCTCATTAGAGTGAGGGGCTGTGGAAGTGGAGGATCCCAGAGGGTCAGACTAGATCAAAGCAACGGTCACCTGGACGTGCTCCCCCTCAATAGCAGTGGTACTGAAGGACGTTTGGTTGAATCACTGCTTATGTGTTCATTGGCCTCACAAATCAGCACAGCCTCATCCAGCACCACGACAACCACTGTAAGTTTCTCTGCTCCCTTTCTCCCAGGCCTACAGCCCACGGTTCCCCTTCCCATCACCGGGCCCCGGAGCAAACCCCCTACCCACGGAGGGGTTAAACACCTTGCTGCCATACCATCGCCAACGGGCTCCCCCACCAACAGCAGCAGTGGTACACCAGCTTACCACGCACCGTGGGAGGCGTCACGAACTTCTAATCCCCCTGAGGCCGAACGACCCCCGGGTACGGAGACCCCTCGAGCCACCGCAGATCCGGATCCGAGCAGCCTGCCTGCTGGCACAGGGGCGGCAAATACACACACAATATCACACACACACACAATACATTGCACGCTCCATTACCCCTCCCCCACACACAATACCATACACCCCTCATCACCCTCTACACACACACACACACACACACACACACACACACACCCACACACACACACACTACAATGCACCCTCCATTACCCCTTCCCCAGACATAATACAATGCACCCCCCATCACCCCCTACACACACAAATTACACTACCCCATCACTACACACTCCTGCCTCCCCCCTCCCTCGGAATACAGTACTCCCCCTCTGCCTGTCACAAAGCCGTGTTCCTTCACAAATGTTCCCCGTTAGGTGTCCTCAGCTCCTCCCCACTCATCCCCATTAATTAAACCTGTCTTTTCAGCTCCCCCCATGGAGCGCTTACCGCTTCCTGGTGTCTCCTGTGTGGCGCCCACAGCACTATGATGACGTCAGCAAGGTGCTGATCTTATCACGTTGCTGCACGTTGGGGGCGGGGTCCAGTCCCGGCACACTGTTCAAATATATTTATGTCTGAAAGACGCAAATACATTTGCACAGGAAGGAGGAAGCTGCGGTCACCGGCACCGGCGCGCTCCTCAGCAGTGTGTGCATGCCAGGCACACTATCACACAGCAGAGCCGGCACAGCACAGCGTGCTGCCTCCTGGACATGCTGCAGCTAGTGCGCCCGGTATGCACACACTGCGGAGGAGCGCGGCGGTAGCTACAGATACAGCGACCCACTACAGGCACCGGCCCACTACATGGAGCGGCCCATCTGGCAATTGCCAGAATTTCCCTATAGTCAGTCCAGGCCTGCATGTGAACCAGTGGAACCACTGCGGAAGGGGAGTAGCTATTATTATGTAAACTAGAGAACTGCAGATACTGCGCTTTTAAAAGGGAACCGATCATCTTGGAAAATGCTAGATGTAGGGTTAATCTGCAGATAAATAGTGATACAATACTGCCCTGACACTTTACTGCACAGGCAGCTACAGGGAGAAATTTAACCTTTTCCCTTTTGAAAGCAACGGGCTTTTAGAATTGAGTCATGTACAGAGTAGTCACAGTCACCACTCACAGAAACCCTAACTATACGTGGCTGTACGCACACACCAGCACTTTTACGAATAGTCGGATCTGCAGCAAACTCTGTGTAGTGCGAGCTGTCAATCAAAGTGCCACAGTGTGCTTACAGCCATGGCTCACTGTGAAGTCAACAATAACTGTTATTGCTCTGTGTACACCCCTGTAGAAGGTGGCCAGATTATCCCACTCCTACAGTGGTTAAAGGGAACCAATCACCAGGATTTTCGTCTATAACCTAAAGCCAGTGCTATACTGGCACTATCAGGCTGATTCTATACGTACCTTTAGTGGTCAACTTGGAAGTACTGTATAGGTTTTGAAATCCAAGAAAGTAAAGTTTATAAAATCAGCAGCTTATTGAGTGACAGCAACTTAGTGTAAGGGGTGGGCAGACCCCTTACAAGGAGGTGTTTTCCCCTGAGAGTTGTTAATGCTGATGTTAATAAAAAATGTTTTTACTGTTTTAGTGGGTCCCCTAGTGGCCGGGTGGGACGGCTGTCCCCATAGAAACAGGGCAGAGGAAAGGAGGAGCCGGCAGCAGAAAGGGGAGGGAGAAAGAGAGTTGTTAAGGAAAAAGTTTAGTCAGAGGCAGTTGAGTACGGGACGGGAGAGAAGAAGCAGAAGGGGCAGAGTGTGGCAGCTGGGTGAACAGGAAAGCGAGAGAAAAGAAGAGAAGAAGTGTCCTCAAGTGTGAAGCAGTATTGGTGTGGGTCCAGTCTGTGTTAGCCGAAGTGGGAGCCAGGTGAAGTGGAGTAGCCGGGCACATCCCCACTAGAGGAGACATCCAGAGAAGGTTTTCCCCAGCCAAAAGTTGTGACATCATCTGAGTATTGCCTCTGTCATGAAGAAGTGTACAATAAACATGCCTGCTGGTTCAATTGATCCACGTCTATCAAGTGTTTGTATCTCTGACGGCGACATCTGCACCACCACACTCTGCCCCACCAAGACATCTTCTGTCCCAAAAGTGACGGCGGAGCCAGGGGTAAGCCTGCTAGAAAAAGGGGCCACGACTACAACCCCCGAGGCACCCCTGGCACCCCGTTACATGTGGCGTAGTCGGCAGGATCCGGATTATATGCAAGGGGTCCCGATCCAAGAAGATGGAGACCAAGTGGTGCCTAGGGCACAGGATCCGGATTATTGGCGAAGGGTCCCGATTCCATGGTGGGAAGAACAAGTGGTGCCTAAGGCGTTGGACCGGGCACAAGATGGCGGCAAGATGGCCGCCGTCTTTATGGACACAGTGAGCGCGCGAAGAATTGGCGCCAAAAGAAGAGCCTGGGGTTGGCCGGTGAAGAAAAAGAAGTGCGGAGTGCGCCGCTCAAAGAGGGGAGGTGCTGGCCCATGGATGCTGATGAAGATATGTGAAGTAGGCGGCGTTACAGGAAAAAAGAAGAGCCGCCTTGGCCAGGTCGATGTGATGTGCGAGACTGGGGGTGGAGTATACCCAAGAGCGGGAAAAGAAGGCCCGCCTCCACCTTCTCCAGCATCTCCACTGTCCCCGGCGCCATTACAAGAAACGGCAACGCAGAGACTGACTCCGAGCAAAATGGAGACTCCGCGAAAACAGCATGCTGCAGTGGGCGCGCTGGTAGCGACCAGCCTGGGCAGAGGACGCCCGAAGCAGACTGCGGACGCGGAAGGACTTGCCCTTGCTTTACCGGCTGTGCCAGAAGGACCGGAGCGGCCTACAAAAGTAACCTGGATCACTACCTGGGATGCCGCGACCGGTGGGACCTCGACTGAAGTCCGGGCCACCTATAAGGCACAGCTACATCCGGGAAACAAAGTCCTGGGAACTCCACACTAGTGTCCGGAGGTATTCCCGCCAGACAAGGTGGGATCTTCAGCCCCCGCAGCAGTTCCAGCCCCGGAAGAGCGACATGCCCGGGAGCTAGAAGAGGACGAGTGGGGATTCTTTTGGGAGCCGGTGAAGCCGACGCCCCTGACTCAGCGGAAGTCCCCATCGCCTGAACCCGATCCGGTGCAGGAGAGGTTACTGGCCGAGACCGTGGCCCGCGAGATGATGGCCGGTCCTCTCAGTGATGAGTTTGAACGGCAGTGCACCGTTGGCACCGTAGTCAAATTTAACCAGAAAGAGGGCTATGGATTCATTGAGGACGAGGAGACCGGTGACCATTTCTTCTACAACTGGGTAAATCTGGACACTGAGGGCTTACCACAACGCCTTCATACCTTGTACCCGGGAGAAAAAGTGAGATTCCGGAGAGAAGTGGGATGCCGGGGCCTATTTGCAGTAGGGGTGACCCGGATGCCCACCACACAAGAGGCCGCGCAGTGGCAGCAGGAAATCGAATGGGAAGAGTGCCAATACCGGAGGCGGACCCAACAGCGACCGGTACTGGCTGAGATTTCCCGGCCGAGAAGCACACTAGCGGTATCACCTGAAGTCATGACAGGACTGAGTGCTGACCCAGAGAAGGGGACCCCGGCGGTGTTGGCAATTCACCAGAGCCTGGTCACACACCCGGTGATCGTCGTGGGCAGCCCACAGCCGTCCCGTTCAGCGACCCCGTCACCCCCGTCGGGGATTGAGGAGGCAAAACCGGAAGCAGAGGCACCAGAGCCACCCATCAACTACGAACCATTCCGGAGGCTGCGCCGCTTGCCAGGTCAGTCCCTTTCTGATTACGTGAGGGCTCAGCGGGCTGAATGGCAACACGCTTACCACCCCGAGTGACCCGTAATGACCGGAGATAATGGACCTGTTTGTATTGAGTACCGGCATTGTTAAAGAGCCGGAAAAGTTCCACAGTTTGCAACCATGTTTAAGCTACGGAGCCCGGAAGGAGCCTGATGCTGGACTGAGCCAGGGGCTCCTTCTGTGTTGTCAAAGAAGACTTTGTTGTTTTATAATCCTGCCTTCAAAGACCGGGAGTGCTGTGAAAGCCTCCGGGCAGAAGTCCAGCAAAGACCGGGAGTGCCTGCCGAAGGCCTCCGGGCACACTATCTACCAAGACCGGGAGCTCCCAGGAGGGACTCCGGGCGCCGGACTTGTACGCCCCTTGAGTGTGCCTTGATGTGAACATGTTTAGAGTTTTATAAAAATGATTTTGCTGCTAACTTGTGTTTTTCAGGGTCGTGCCTTGCCGGGAGGCTTAGGCAGAAAGAGGGGAGGAATGTAAGGGGTGGTCAGACCCCTTACAAGGAGGTGTTTTCCCCTGAGAGTTGTTAATGCTGATGTAAATAAAAAAATGTTTTTACTGTTTTAGTGGGTCCCCTAGTGGCCGGGTGGGACGGCTGTCCCCATAGAAACAGGGCAGAGGAAAGGAGGAGCCGGCAGCAGAAAGGGGAGGGAGAAAGAGAGTTGTTAAGGAAAAAGTTTAGTGTGTAGTGCGAGCTGTCAATCAAAGTGCCACAGTGTGCTTACAGCCATGGCTCACTGTGAAGTCAACAATAACTGTTATTGCTCTGTGTACACCCCTGTAGAAGGTGGCCAGATTATCCCACTCCTACAGTGGTTAAAGGGAACCAATCACCAGGATTTTCGTCTATAACCTAAAGCCAATGCTATACTGGCACTATCAGGCTGATTCTATACGTACCTTTAGTGGTCAGCTTGGAAGTACTGTATAGGTTTTGAAATCCAAGAAAGTAAAGTTTATAAAATCAGCAGCTTATTGAGTGACAGCAACTTAGTGTAAGGGGTGGGCAGACCCCTTACAAGGAGGTGTTTTCCCCTGAGAGTTGTTAATGCTGATGTTAATAAAAAATGTTTTTACTGTTTTAGTGGGTCCACTAGTGGCCGGGTGGGACGGCTGTCCCCATAGAAACAGGGCAGAGGAAAGGAGGAGCCGGCAGCAGAAAGGGGAGGGAGAAAGAGAGTTGTTAAGGAAAAAGTTTAGTCAGAGGCAGTTGAGTACGGGACGGGAGAGAAGAAGCAGAAGGGGCAGAGTGTGGCAGCTGGGTGAACAGGAAAGCGAGAGAAAAGAAGAGAAGAAGTGTCCTCAAGTGTGAAGCAGTATTGGTGTGGGTCCAGTCTGTGTTAGCCGAAGTGGGAGCCAGGTGAAGTGGAGTAGCCGGGCACATCCCCACTAGAGGAGACATCCAGAGAAGGTTTTCCCCAGCCGAAAGTTGTGACATCATCTGAGTATTGCCTCTGTCATGAAGAAGTGTACAATAAACATGCCTGCTGGTTCAATTGATCCACGTCTATCAAGTGTTTGTATCTCTGACGGCGACATCTGCACCACCACACTCTGCCCCACCAAGACATCTCCTGTCCCAAAAGTGACGGCGGAGCCAGGGGTAAGCCTGCTAGAAAAAGGGGCCACGACTACAACCCCCGAGGCACCCCTGGCACCCCGTTACATTAGGATCAAATATCTGGGGGTATTCATAGTTATCCCCTCCCTCTGTTAGAATTAGCATAAATATTATACAATCGACCTAGCAGGACCTGTGGTGAGGTCATACCCATGTGACCAGAAGGTGTGGGGCCCCTTCTGGTCACATACGTATGACCTCACCACAGGTTCTGCTAGATCGATTGTATAATACTTATGCTAATTCTAACAGAGGGAGGGGATAACTAAGTGTGACATCTCTGGACTATTCAGGTCGTCATGGGGTACTGCACGCTTTCTCTCTTCAGTGCAGTATTCAAATCCTTCATGGTTCTGGGTCTCTATCCTGCAGTGTGGCATCCATCAGCATTTACAAATCCTAGTGACACCTTGCACCACACCTGTCAGGCACACCAGTGGGCTGCTTAAGCAGGAATAGGGCAGTTCACCTAGGGGTCAGACAGAGTGGTGGGAAGGGGGAAGTCAGCGAGGGAGGAAGTGCAGAGCAGAGCTGACAGGCAGAACAGAAGTAGCTCCCAGTGAGAGAAGAGCTAGGAGAAGGAGCTCCCCAGTGAGGAGTTGGCTCCAGGGGAGCGAAGTGAGAGAAAGCTGGGAGTTGGAGCTCCCACAGGAGGAGAATCCTAGGTTGCAGGCAGTGGTTTGGATCTAAAGGAGTTGGACCCCCGGTCGCAGGGGATTGAGGCTAGGTGCCTGGACCTGTTAAAGAAAACGGTCAGCAGCCTGGGCCTAATCGCCGGTCTGGGGCCAAAGGCACGGCGGGGTGCATGGACCCTAGGTCGGGGAGAAGCTTCAAGCAACCCGGCAATTAACCTGAGGAGCACGGAGCCTTTATGATCTGTTCCCACCTACTCCAGAATCGGGGCACTAGCGCAACGAGGGGAATAGGGCCTTCCAAACAAGCGGTCCAAGAAAATCCCAAGCGTGAGCCCTGAGAGCAGGTTCCCACACTTAGCCACAGTGGGGAGCAGGGCCGGCAAGTTTCAGACTACTGGGCCACTACATTGAAGTTAAACTTAGTACCTGGAGGCAGGTCACGGATTACCAGGCAACACTGTAGGGGACGGGACCCGGACGAGCTCCCCTCAAGCGGCAGCAATAGTCCAAGATTTGGTTTACTCGGTTGTCAGAATCTGCTTATTGACTGAGTGAGTACTTGAGTGATCCCTGCACCCTACGGCATCCCACCGAGTCCCGGGGCCTTCCCCTACCCGTGGAGGGCAACGACACCTTGCTGCCCCACTCCATCACCCTGGGTAATCCCAGGGCCGGCTCCAGGTTTTTGTGGGCCCTGGGCGAAAGAGTCTCAGTGGGCCCCATCCACACATAGACATGCACAGATACATACACATACAGGCATACGTACACATACATATTTAAAGGGAAATATACACTGACATACATTAGATACACATCATTCATGCACACACATTAGAGATTTCCAATATTGGGAAGCCGGCAACAGCCTCATTCACCTCCCCGCTTGTCTCCATCCAGCTCCTCCTGGGCATGTGACTGTGCCACACTGATTGGTGGTCGTCACTAACAGACCTGGCCGCACATAGCGAACACTAACACTGCTGTATGTACATCACAAGAGAGGCTGGGGACATACACATTACTTGGGGGTATACATATTACTGAGGAAAGGGATATACAGCAATGGGGGCCATACAGCTCAGAGGGGGGCATACAGCTCTGAGGTGGAAAGGTGACATGCAGCTCTGGGGGTATACACAGCTCTGAGGGGGTATAAAGCACTGGGGTGGAGGTGACATACAACTCTGGGGTATAGTAGTATGCAGCCCCCATATTCCTCCATATAGTGTTATGAAGCCCCCATAGTTCTCTATGCAGCCCCCATATGGCACTATGCAACCCCCATATAACTTTAAGCAGCCGCCATATAGCACAATGCAGACCCATATAGCATTAGGCATCCTCATGTAGTATACAGCCCCCATATAGCACAACGCAGACCCAGATAGCATTAGGCACCTTCATGTAGTATACAGGCTGCAAATAGCACAATGCAGACCTAGATAGCATTAGGCACCCTCATGTAGTATACAGCCGCCATAAAGCACAATGCAGACCTAGATAGCATTAGGCACCCTCATGTAGTATACAGCCACCATACAGCACAATGCAGACCTAGATAGCATTAGGCATCCTCATGTAGTATACAGCCGCCATATAGCACAGTACAGACCGACATATCATTAGGCATCCTCATGTAGTATACAGCACCTATATAGCACAGTGCAGATCCTGATAGCATTAGGGACCTCCATGTAGTATACAGGCTGCATATAGCACAGTGCAGACCCACATAGCATTAGGCAGCTCCATGTAGTATACAGCCATATATAGCACAGTGCAGGCCCTGATAGCATTAGGCACCTTCATGTAGTACACAGCAGCTATATAGCACAGTACAGACCCAGATAGTATTAGGCATCCTCATGTAGTATACAGCCCCTATATAGCACAGTGCAGACCCAGAGAGCATTAGGCACCTTCATGTAGTATACAGCCCCTATATAGCACAGTGCAGACCCGGAGAGCATTAGGCACCTTCATGTAGTATATAGCCCCAATATATAGCACAGTGGAGACCCACATAGCATTAGGCATCCTCATGTAGGGCGCATTCACCGCTGTCGCTCTGACCTCTCAGCAGGCGTGCAGTGATGACGTCACCGCACTCTGCTGCTGAGCTGTCAGAGGCTCAGAACGCCAACAGTGTCAGACATAGCAGGGAGAATGGTGAGAGAGGGAGTGCGCCACACCGTCTCTCATCATTGCTTTCAATTGTATCGACAACTGCGATGCCGATACAATTGAAAGTGCGATCCTCGGCAGGGGGGGGGGCAGTGACAGCGGGCACCGGGCCCCCCTACCACTGTGAGTAGGCCCCCCCGGCAGCCCCGGGCCCCTGCATTTGACCGGGTTTGCCGGGTGCTGACGCCGGGCCTGGGTACTCTCATCGGCGGCGACGGTATCCCTTTATTACCGTACACCACGGGTGGCATCACAAACTATACCTCCCCTGTAAATAACTCCCCCCTTTACGTTTAGAAGTGGCCCCAAGCCCCCGGGTCCGGAGACCCTCGAGCCGCAAGTCATCACACGGATCCGAGCGGTTTGATCCGCTGCAAGGGCGGCACATATGCATACTCCCCCCAGATATCATCTGATCCTCAGCTGCTGTCACTCAAGAAGCTGAGGATTTTATAAACTTTACTTTATTGGATTTCAAAACCTATACATCCGCACTGACCACTACAGGGATGTAGAGAATCAGCCTGATAGTGCTAGTATAGCAATGGCTTTAGGTTTTATAAGAAAATCCTGGTGATTGGTTCCCTTTAAATGTAAGATGTCCAATATATATTATAGTATATGTGTATTTTAATAGTTGTATTTTATAATAATGACTGTCTAAGTGTTGCTGAGCTGAAGCAGAGCGGTAGTCAGTGCCATCTAGCGGACAAAAGTTTAAAGTGTTTTTATTACAGAAATACTATGTTTTACTCTGTGAGTTTTATAGTAATATAAAGTATAATTTTTAATATGCGAGTAACGTAATAACAGTATGATGTAAAATGTTAGATGGATAGTAGAGATGAGCGAACCGGTCGCGGTTCGGCTCGAGGTGGTTCGCCGAACGGAGGTCTCGTTCGAGTTCAGTTCGTCGAACGTTCGACGAACCGAACTCGAACGTATAGGCTATAATGGGAGGCAATCACAAACACATAAAAATGCATTATAAATGTACACAAACAGTTAATAAACATTGCCATAACACTTACCGGTCCTCGCGATCCCTTCTGCACTCTGTCTCCTGCCGCTATTCCATCCGATGATCGCTGAATCCTCCCGGTGACCTGCACTGCCAGCAGAGAAGCAGGACCTATCGTGACGTCAAAATAGCCATGTGACCAGTCACGTGGCTATTATCTCATTGGCTACAGACTGGTCACATGACTATGACACGTCATGTAGGACCTGCGAGTGCATCTCTCCGGTACACGGTGCACATATGTGTATCGCCGTGTACCGGCGACATGCTCTAGCACACGGTCGACTCCCCGTTCCGTTAGGGACCGGCTGACACAGCCGGTCATTAACGGAGATCACCGTTGCCATAGCAACGCAGTTAGCGGTGACGTCACCGCTAACCGCGGCTCCGAGAGCACCGTTGCTATGGTAACGCGTCTGTCAGCGTTACCGCTAGCAGCCAGCAGTGATCACTCACGGAGTGAAGGCTGCACGCTGCTGCACGATTGTAGTGAGCATTGTAGTGAGGATGGAGGTTCCCCAGCCCCAAGTGATGAGCTGGTGAATCTCATCCTTTCTCACTACAATCGTCACTACTACTACACTAGAAAGAAAGAAGACAGAAGAGCAGGATCGTGGAGGGGTGACAGGGGGTAATAAAGATGGAGTCTCTAATGTGTCTGTGTATTTATTTCTATTAAAGTATTTTTTCTCTGTGTGGTGTCTTTTTTTTAACCCTTTATTGGAGATTCTTAATGGCCGGGTCAAACGTGCCTGACATTAAGAATCTCTGGCTTAATACTGGCTGGTAAAACAAAGCCAGTATTAACTCATGATTACCCAACAAGCCACCCGGCTCCAGGGCTGTTGGAAGAGTTGGATACAGCGCCAGATGATGGCGCTTCTATGAGAGTGCCATTTTCTGGGACGGCTGCGGACTGAAATCCGCAGCAGAGGCGCCCACAAACCTCGGGCTAACCTGTGCTGCGGATTCCAATCCCCAGCTGCCTAGTTGTACCCGGCTGGACACAAAAATGGGGCGAAGCCCAAGTCATTTGTTTTTTAATTATTTCATGAAAGAAGTGAAATAATTAAAAAAAACGGGCTTCCCTATATTTTTGGTTCCCAGCCGGGTACAAATAGGCAACTGGGGGTTGGAGGCAGCCCGTGGCTGCCAGCTGTACCTGGCTAGCATACAAAAATATGGCGAAGCCCACGTCATTTTTTTGGTGGGCAAAAAACTTCTGCATACAGTCCTGGATGGAGTATGCTGAGCCTTGTAGTTCTGCAGCTGCTGTCTGCTCTTCTCCATACAGACAGACAGCAGCTGCAGAACTACAAGGCTCAGCATACTCCATCCAGGACTGTATGCAGAAGTTTTTTGCCCCCTGAAAAAATTATGTGGGCTTCGCCATATTTTTGTATGCTAGCCAGGTACAGCAGGCAGGTACGGCTGCCCCCAACCCCCAGTTGCCTATTTGTACCCGGCTGGGAACCAAAAATAAAGGGAAGCCCTTTTTTTATTATTTCATGAATTTCATGAAATAATTAGAAAACAAATGACGTAGGCTTTGCCCCATTTTTGTGTCCAGCCAGGTACAACTAGGCAGCTGGGGATTGGAATCCGCACCACAGGTTGGCCTGAGCTTTCTGGGCCCCACTGCTGCGAATTGCAGTCTGCAGCCACCTCAGAAAATGGCATTTTCATAGAAGCGCCATCTTCTGGCGCTGTATCCAACTCTTCCAGCACCTGCCTGCTATACCTGGCTAGCATACAAAAATATGGCGAAGCTCACGTCCTTTTTTTGTAGTTTTTTGGCAAAAAAAATAAAAAATGCTTCCCTGTATTTTCCATTGCCAGTGAAGGTAACACCAAGCAGTGGGGGTTAGCAGCCAGTAGCTGCTTGGATTACCCTTAGCTAGCAATACAAAAAATGCAGCGGGAGCCCATATATATTTTTTTTAATTATTTATTTAAATAACTAAAAATAAAATGGGCTTCCCTGTATTTTGATTGCTGGACATCACAGTGCTGTAAAAATAAATCTTTAAAAAAATGACGTAGCGCTCCGCGGTATTTTTGATTCTCAGCGCAGATAAAGCAGACAGCTATGGGTTGCCACCCCCATCTACCTGCCGTTACCTTGGTTGGCAATCAAAATACAGGGAAGCCCATTAATTTTTTCTATTTAAAAAATAGTTAAAAAAAAAAAATGACGTTGGGTCCCCCCATTTTTGATAGCCAGCTAGGGTAAAGCAGACGGCTGTAGCCTGAAAACCACAGCTGGCAGCTTTACCGTGGTTGGGGATCCAATGTGGAGGTCCCCTCAGGCTCTTTTTTATAATTATTTTATAAATATTAATAATTACACAATAAAAGTAGGGTCCCCCCCAAATTGGATCACCAGCCAAGGTAAAACGGACAGCTGTGGTCTGGTATTCTCAGGGTGGGAAGGTCCATAGTTATTGGGCCTTCACAGCCTAAAAATAGCAGGCCGCAGGCACCCCAGACGTGGCGCATCCACTAGATGCGCCAATCCTGGCGCTTCACCCCAGCTCATCCCGTGCCCTGGTGCAGTGGCAAACGGGGTAATAAATCGGGTTGATACTAGCTGTAAAGTCACCTGAGATCAAGCCCAGCAGTTTGTGATGTCATGGCGTCTATTAGATACCCAACATCATAAACTGTCAGTACTAACAAAAACAAAAAATCGACAAAAGAAATTTATTTGAAAAAACAGTCCCCAAAACATTTCCTCTTTCACCAATTTATTGTAAGAAAAAAAATAAAGGGGTCCCACGACGACTCTGGACCGTCTAGAATATGGGGGGGAGACACTCAGGGAACGTATCCTCCATTTTCTAGGAGTGCGGACCCTTCATGTGAGGAGTGTGGGTGCAATGAATCTGCACTCACTCTCCCCGGGTCCACAGCAGCAGAGTCCATGTCGTAATGGTTGCTACCAAAGCTGCAATGCCCTGCTCATGAGGTAAGGGCATGCCTAATCAGGAGAACTACTGTAGAGGAAACTCTGCTCACTGGTATATAGGTGCTCAGAGGTAATAATAGATAAAATTAGTGAGTAACCTCGGCACTCTAAATCTCCCAGACTAAGTCAGTAAGTCACAATGGATAGTAATGCAAAATCACTCTTTATTGGTCCATATTAAGAAAAAAAAATTTTTCATAAGCATATATGTTTTTGTCCAAAACAAGTTACAAATGACGTTTCGGCCTGAGCCTTCGTCAGATTGGACTTATCTGCATGTAATCATGAAAAATGACAATAATCAGTATCACATAATAGTGAGAGAACAATAACAAACTCGAACAATGTAGAGGTACAATTGGGATGCAGCAAAAAAATTGCAACACAGCAAGAAATGAAACACATGATACAAATGTCATAATACAGTACAAGGACAATATAGTAATGACAAATATGGGGTCAGAGTAGACTTAGACAGCTCTGGTATGAAAGAGATGTCAATCATAAAGTAACATGTGCAGTAGGTGTAGAGCTACAGTATGCATGGCAGAGCTAATGGGTAGACCGACCATAGAAAAAGAACGGAGAAAAAGTGGAGAAAAAGTGGAGAAAAAGTGGAGCATAAGAGGAGAAAAAGTGGAGAAAAAGTGGAGAAAAAGTGGAGAAAAAGTGGAGAAAAAGTGGAGAAAAAAGTGGAGAAAAAAGTGGAGAAAAAGTGGAGAAAAAGTGGAGAAAAAGTGGAGAAAAAGTGGAGAAAAAGTGGAGAAAAAGTGGAGAAAAAGTGGAGCATAAGAGGAGAAAAAGTGGAGAAAAAAGTGGAGAAAAAGTGGAGAAAAAGTGGAGAAAAAGAGGAGAAAAAGTGGAGAAAAAGTGGAGAAAAAGTGGAGAAAAAGTGGAGAAAAAGTGGAGAAAAAGTGGAGATTAAGAGGAGAAAAAGTGGAGAAAAAGTGGAGCATAAGAGGAGAAAAAGTGGAGAAAAAGTGGAGAAAAAGTGGAGAAAAAGTGGAGAAAAAGTGGAGAAAAAAGTGGAGAAAAAGTGGAGAAAAAATGGAGCATCAGAGGAGAAAAAGTGGAGAAAAAGTGGAGAAAAAGTGGAGATTAAGAGGAGAAAAAGTGGAGAAAAAGTGGAGAAAAAGTGGAGAAAAAGTGGAGAAAAAGTGGAGCATCAGAGGAGAAAAAGTGGAGAAAAAGTGGAGAAAAAGTGGAGATTAAGAGGAGAAAAAGTGGAGCATAAGAGGAGAAAAAGTGGAGAAAAAGTGGAGAAAAAGTGGAGAAAAAGTGGAGAAAAAGTGGAGAAAAAGTGGAGAAAAAGTGGAGCATAAGAGGAGAAAAAGTGGAGAAAAAAGTGGAGAAAAAAGTGGAGAAAAAAGTGGAGAAAAAAGTGGAGAAAAAAGTGGAGAAAAAAGTGGAGAAAAAGTGGAGAAAAAGTGGAGAAAAAGTGGAGCATAAGAGGAGAAAAAGTGGAGAAAAAGTGGAGCATAAGAGGAGAAAAAGTGGAGAAAAAGTGGAGAAAAAGTGGAGAAAAAGTGGAGAAAAAGTGGAGAAAAAGTGGAGAAAAAGTGGAGCATAAGAGAAGAAAAAGTGGAGAAAAAAGTGGAGAAAAAGTGGAGAAAAAGTGGAGATTAAGAGGAGAAAAAGTGGAGAAAAAGTGGAGAAAAAGTGGAGAAAAAGTGGAGAAAAAGTGGAGAAAAAGTGGAGAAAAAGTGGAGCATAAGTGGAGAAAAAGTGGAGAAAAAAGTGGAGAAAAAGTGGAGAAAAAGTGGAGATTAAGAGGAGAAAAAGTGGAGAAAAAGTGGAGCATAAGAGGAGAAAAAGTGGAGAAAAAGTGGAGAAAAAGTGGAGAAAAAGTGGAGAAAAAGTGGAGAAAAAGTGGAGAAAAAGTGGAGAAAAAGTGGAGATTAAGAGGAGAAAAAGTGGAGAAAAAGTGGAGCATAAGAGGAGAAAAAGTGGAGAAAAAGTGGAGCATAAGTGGAGAAAAAGTGGAGAAAAAAGTGGAGAAAAAGTGGAAAAAAAGTGGAGAAAAAGTGGAGATTAAGAGGAGAAAAAGTGGAGAAAAAGTGGAGCATAAGAGGAGAAAAAGTGGAGAAAAAGTGGAGAAAAAGTGGAGAAAAAGTGGAGAAAAAGTGGAGAAAAAGTGGAGAAAAAGTGGAGAAAAAGTGGAGGAAAAAGTGGAGAAAAAGTGGAGATTAAGTGGAGAAAAAGTGGAGAAAAAGTGGAGAAAAAGTGGAGAAAAAGTGGAGAAAAAGTGGAGAAAAAAGTGGAGAAAAAAGTGGAGAAAAAGTGGAGAAAAAGTGGAGAAAAAGTGGAGAAAAAGTGGAGATTAAGAGGAGAAAAAGTGGAGAAAAAGTGGAGATTAAGAGGAGAAAAAGTGGAGAAAAAGTGGAGAAAAAGTGGAGCATAAGAGGAGAAAAAGTGGAGAAAAAAGTGGAGAAAAAAAGTGGAGAAAAAGTGGAGAAAAAAATGGAGAAAAAGTGGAGCACCCTTTGGTACCTTTCATGTGGCACTAAGGGGTGCTTAGCTTTGTATTTAGCCAAAAAAATGAAAAAAAAATGACGTAGGGTTCCCCCTAGTTTTGTAGCCAGCTAGGGTAAAGCAGACGGCTGCAGCCTGCAGACCACAGCTGGCAACCTCACCTTGGCTGGTAATCCAAAACTGAGGGCACCCCACGCTGTTATTTTAAATTAAATAAATAATTAAAAAAAAAAACACGTAGGGGTCCCCCAAAATTGGATCACCAGCCAAGGTAAAGCAGACAGCTGGGGCCTGATATTCTCAGACTAGGGAGGTCCATGGTTATTGGAATCTCCCCAGCCTAAAAATAGCAGGCCGCAGCCGCCCCAGAAGTGGCGCATCCATTAGATGCGCCAATCCTGGTGCTTCGCCCCAGCTCATCCCGCGCCCTGGTGCGGTGGCAAACGGGGTAATATATGGGGTTAATACCAGATGTGTAATGTCACCTGGCATCAAGCCCTGGGGTTGGTGAGGTCAGGCGTCTATCAGATACCCGACATCACCAACCCAGTCAGTAATAAAAAAAATAGACGACAAACACATTTTTATTTGAAAAAACACTCCCCAAAACATTCCCTCTTTAACCAATTTATTAGATTGAAAAACAAATCCAGGTCTGGTGTAATCCAAGGGGTTGCCATGACGATCCACACTGTCCCAGTCAATGAAGAGCAGGATGTTCCCCATTGGCTGGGAGAGCAATGCAGTGACCTGAGCTAACATCAATGGGTCAGCCCAGGTCACTGCAGGGGGGTGACAAGTGCTGCTGTCAGCGAGGTACATTACCTGCGCTGATCTCCAGCACACTGACAGCCCCTGTCACTGAGGTCAATGACCGGCGCCTTCACATCAAGTATCGCGAGAGGTCCGTGACGTCACCGCCAGTGTCAGTCTCGGGTCGGAAGCGATAGGTGATGTGACAAGCGGCGGCCATGGAGGAAAGTGACAGCGCTGAGGTCGGGATGGCGGGACTTCATCACCGCAGGTAAGCTGAGCGGGGGGGGGGGTTTGGGTGAGAGTGTGTGTGTGTGTATGTGTATGTATGTGTACATGCCGCGGGCAGGAGGGGGCGGAGCGAGCTGAGCGGGAAGTGTGGGCTTCCTGCACGTAACTAAGATAAACATCGGGTTACTAACCAAAGCGCTTTGCTTGGATACCCGATGTTTATCTTGGTTACCAGCTTGTGGCAGGCTGCCAGCGATGGCTCCTGCACACTGTAGCTGGGAGGGGGGGGGGGGTGTGCGTGAGTGAGAGTGTGTGTGTATATGTATGTATACATGCCGCGGGCAGGAGGGGGCGGAGCGAGCTGAGCGGGAAGTGTGGGCTTCCTGCACGTAACTAAGATAAACATCGGGTTACTAACCAAAGCGCTTTGCTTGGATACCCGATGTTGATCTTGGTTACCAGCTTGTGGCAGGCTGCCAGCGATGGCTCCTGCACACTGCAGCTGTAAAAAGCCCTGCTTTTTGCTGCTAGAACCGTTCTCGAACGTTTCTAGAACTATCGAGCTTTTAGCAAAAAGCTCGAGTTCTAGTTCGATCTCGAACAGCCCAAAAATCACTCGAGCCTAGAACTGGAGAACCACGAACCGCGAACCGCGCTCAACTCTAATGGATAGGGATTAGAGCAAGGCAAAGTTTACTATGCATAGTGTAATAGGTATTTCCAACTTTCCGACATGGGAAGAGTGAGAAAGAGCCAGAGGGTTGGCTGGCGAGACAGACCAGAGAGAAGTAAGATCTGCAGAGGGGTTCCAGGTGTGTGGACAGTGCTTGGTAACTTGGGCCCATCAGGGAACCTGGCGGTGTCCACTGTGTGTCCAAAGCCTATGGCTCAACTCGTGATGAGCTTTGTGTAGCCATCCGAGGCAGCGTTTGGACATGGGTAGTCGCGGATACAAGAATCTGGTCAGGTGGAGGCTTAAGCTTGGAAGCTGGAAGGCTAATGCCCTGAGTGCAGGCTAGGCAGAAGTACCCCAGGGAACAGCAGCAGCAGAATTGGATAGGAATAGTCATGTCTGTCGAAAAGATTGAAGAACAAATAACCATTCCATGTTGTTTTATAAAGAGACTCTCTGTGTGACAAGTTTCCCTGCCACGTCTATGACGGTGACCGGCTGCAGGAAGGTGGACACTCCCCTGGAGACCGAAGTAAGTGTCTCACCCTCCGGGGTAGATCACAAACACAGGTTCAGTTTGGTGAAGCAGAGCGGAGCCTTGTTGGCGCTGAGGTTTGCTCCCCTTCACTCCCCCATGACTCAAAGCCAGCAGTTCCAGGGAGAACTAGTTCATTTTCTACTGGTAGCTGCACTTTCAGTAAGGCCATGTTGAGTATTTGATGAGTTTTTTACCTCAGTATCTGTAAGCCAAAACCAGGAGTGGATGAAAAGTGCAGAAGTGGTACACATGTTTCTATTATACTTTCCTCTGATTGTTACACTTCTGGTGTTCCCTTGGAAATTCTGTGGTAAAAAAAACCCCTACCAAATACTCAATGTAAGCAAGTGGCCTTAAGCGGGCTTTACACGCTACGACATCGCTAATGCGGAGTCGTTGGGGTCACGGAATTCGTGACGCACATCCGGCCGCATTAGCGATGCCGTTGCGTGTGACATCGATTAGCGATTTTGCATCGTTGCAAAACAGTGAAAAATCGCTAATCGGCGACACGGGGGTCCATTCCCAATTATCGTTACTTCAGCAGTAACGAGGTTGTTCCTCGTTCCTGCGGCAGCACACATCGCTGCGTGTGACGCCGCAGGAGCGAGGAAGCTCTCCCTACCTGCCTCCCGGCCGCTATGCGGAAGGAAGGAGGTGGGCGGGATGTTACGTCCCGCTCATCTCCGCCCCTCCGCTGCGATTGGGCGGCGGTTCAGTGACGTCGCTGTGACGCCGCATGGACCGCCCCCCTTAGATAGGAGGTGGTTCGCCCGTCACAGCGACGTCGCCGGACAGGTAAGTATGTGTGACGGCTCTGGGCGATGTTGTGCGGCACGGGCAGCGATATGCCCGTGTCGCGCAACAGATGGGGGCGGGTACCCACACTAGCGATATCGGGACCGATATCGCAGTGTGTAAAGTAGCCTTTAGGTAGAATGGTAATGCTATTTACCTGCAGATTAACCCTATATCTGCAAGTAGTGTTTTCCAAGATGACAGGTTCCCTTTCAGTATATATTAAAAATACTATTGTGTGCCCTACACCATATACATTTTTTGTGTTCATTATGTACCAACCCGCTCGTAGCAGCCGAGTTGCTCAGATCCAGACCTTCTGGTGGGTGGCTCGAGTGTCTCCGGACCCGGGGGTCTTGCGGTTGCCCCAATTGAAAAAGGGGGTTTGTTTTGGGGATAGCTATATAAGTCCGTGACGCCACCCGTGGTGTGTGGTGAGGTAACAGAGCACCGCCACTGCCGGTTAAAGGATACCGGGGATGGTGGTGGCAGCAAGGTGGTGATATCCCTCCACGGGTAGGGTGTTGGTGTCTCGGGACCCTGGTGAGGTGGTGCAGGGAGAAGATGGCGACCATCTGAGAGCTGTGCGCCCGGTTGGACCAGGGGATGTTGTTACTCACAGTTCGCTTTGCAAGAAAACTTACACAAAGCCAGGAATTAACTGCTTGTGTCCTTAGCCTTTGGTACGGGGGGTGTTCGGCTCCCACACCCGGTACAGCAAGGCCCTCTCTCTCTTTGTCCACTACGATAGGAAGCCTCCTCAACTCCTCGGCTTGGAATGGGGGGGTCCACTCCCCAGCGATAATCCGGAGCCCAATTACGATGCCGGCGGGCCACTACCCTGCCCCGGTCACCTCGGCTCCTTTCCACTGCTCTACTTTTTCCAGCAATCCTGGAGCTCGCTTCCACCCCTCCACACAGCCGGGAGCTTCCACACCCCGGTCTGCTCTGTTCACTCTCCTCTCACACACACACACACACTACTCCAGCCCCTCCCTTGCTGCTCTGTTTAGCTTCTACACTATGGGGAGGGGTGTGTCTGTAGAACTGTACCAGTGTGGGATCAGATTACCAAGGAGGATTAGATGTGTCTGTGACTACCTGGTTTTGCCAGGGTGTCACATACCCCCTTGGTAAAACACAGCCCGTCCGCGGGCTGTCCGGGCACCGACATTTTTCTTTTCTTTATTATTTTTTTTTTTTAAACTGCTCCTGGAAGGTAAAAAACAAAACAAAACGGGAACATAATTAACATAACAATTCATCCCCCGAAGGGGAGGTATTTTTGCTTAAACGTTGCTAAACTGTCCTTAAACTTTCAAACTTGCGGGTAGCTGTCCGTGTTCCGCTACCGCCGCCGCCGCTCCAAGTACGGGGCACGGGTCCAATGCTCCGACTCCTGCTTAAAAGCCAGGCCCACTCGGATGCCCTTGGCGCCGGCTACGACCAGTCTCTCGTACTGCCAAGAGCTCCACCTCTCACTGGCCTGCTCCTCCTCTCTGCAGGTGCACTCAGGCTGCTCCACAGCCGGGACGGGGTACCTGGGAGCGGCTGGCGCCGCATCTGGGGCAGACTTCCAATCGGGTGCCACCTCCGTTGCAGCCAGGCGGACTGTCGGAGCAGACGTCATCACCGTTGTGGCCGGGCGGACTGCCGGAGCCGACGTTATCACCGTTGCAGCTGGGCGGACTGCCAGAGCTGGGTGAGATGTCATCGGGGTTGCGGCTCACTTGTCCAGGAACAGGATTAGGCAAAGTCCTGGTGTCCCTGCCTTTACAGTCCTGGTTACATGAACTGCAGTCCCTTCCTGCTGCTCCCCCTTGGTACTCGGGAGCAGTCTTTCTAGCAACTTTTAAAGTCTCTCTTTCGCTTCCGGTCCTCCGGAGCTTCACTTCCGCCCGCGTTCCCAGGGGGGCGGAGCCTCTTTTTCGCACCCACCGCTCAGGGAAGAAGGCGCTAAGCTGTTTTTGGCGCCTAAAATGGCGGCTAAAATGGCGGACTTCGGGATTTTTCCTAGGCGGGACGCGCTGACGGACGGGACAAGGCGCACTTCCACCGGTAAATGGATGGGTTCAATCCTGTTTGACGCCAAAATTCAGGGTGTACCACCCCGCTCGCAGCAGCCGAGTTGCTCAGATCCAGACCTTCTGGTGGGTGGCTCCAATGTCTCTGGACCCGGGGGTCTTGCGGTTGCCCCAATTGAAAAAGGGGGGTTTGTTTTGGGGATAGCTATATAAGTCTGTGACGCCACCCGTGGTGTGCGGTGAGGTAACAGAGCAGCGCCGCTGCCGGTTAAAGGATCCCGGGGATGGTGGTGAGCAGCAAGGTGGTGATATCCCTCCACGGGTAGGGTGTTGGTGTCCCGGGACCCCGGTGAGGTGGTGCAGGGAGGATATGGCGACCGTCTGAGAGCTGTGCGCCCGGTTCGACCAGGGGATGTTGTTACTCACAGTTCGCTTTGCAAGAAACCTCACACAGAGTCAGGAATTAACCAGAAGCTGCCGGTGTCCGTAGCCTTTGGTATGGGGGGTATTCGGATCCCACACCCGGTACAGCAAGGCCCTCTCTCTCTCTCTCTGTCCACTACGATAGGAAGCCTCCTCAACTCCTCGGGGTCCACTCCCCAGCGATAATCGCTCTGCTCCTTCCAGCAATCCTGGAACTCACTTCCACCCCTCCACAGCAGCCGGGAGCCTCCACACCCCGGTCTGCTCTGTTCACCCTCCTCTCACACACTACTCCAGCCCCTCACCTGCTGCTCTGTTTAGCTTCTACACTGGGGGGAGGGGTGTGTCTGCAGAACTGTACCAGTGTGGGATCAGATTACCAAGGAGGATTAGATGTGTGTGACTACCTGGTTTTGCCAGGGTGTCACAATTACACTATACTTTTACTCTTAGGGTATGTGCGCACGTTGCTTTTTACCTGCTTTTTACCTGCTTTTTTGCTGCTTTTTCTTCTGCGCTGTTTAATGCCAAAATGGATGTGTTCTTCTATTCAAGCAAAGTCTATGGGAATTTGGGTTTCTTGTTCACACTATGTTGTTCAAAATGCTGCCTTTTTGAGGCAGAACTTTGGTCAAAAACTCAGCTTTTCAAAGAAGCAACATGTCAATTGTTTTTGCCATTTGGGTTTTGCACTGCAAAGCTGAGTTTTTGATCAAAGTTCGGCCACAAAAAGGCAGCATTTTGAACAACATAGTGTGAACAAGAAACCCAAATTCCCATAGACTTTGCTTGAATAGAAGAACACATCAATTTTGGCATTAAACAGCGCAGAAGAAAAAGCAGCAAAAAAGCAGGTAAAAAGCAGGTAAAAAGCAACGTGCGCACATACCCTTAAAGGAAAGGCTAAACCTTAAAATGTTAATAGTGCATCCATAACATCCTCTAGGGGCACTAGTAAAATCATTAAACCCTCAGAATTTTATAACATTGAACTGTGAAAATTAAAAAAATACAATTTTACTACAAAAATGTTGCTTTAACCAAAATGTTTTATTTTTAAAAAAGGGTAACAGGAAAAATTAGACCACAAAATTTGAACACAATTTCTCCTTTGTTTGCCAATACCCCATATGTGGTCAAAAACTACTTTTAGCACAGTGCAAGGCTCAGAAGGGAAGGAGCACCATATTGCAGATTTAATTGTAATGGTTTGGGGGTGCCATGTCTCATTGGCAGAGCCCCTGACATGCCAGAAAAGCAGACCCCCCTTAAGTGTCCCTTTTTTACAAACTAGACACGTCAATGCCACAGAATTTTATACCATTGGGCGGAAAAGAAATATAATTTTTTTTATTTTTATAAGTGCCAATAAGAAAAAAAAATGGACTACACAGTTTCTTGTATATTTTTTCCCGAGTGTGCCAATAGCAATTGAGGTATAGTCCAAAGCTGAGAAAGGAAGGAGGACCTTAGTGGACTTCAAAATTTGCTGGAATGGTTTGTGGGTGCCATGACACATTGGAAGAGCTCCTGAGGTGCCAGAACAGCAGAAATCCCCCACAAGTGAAACCATTTTGCAAGCTGCAATCCTCAATGAATTAATCTAGGGATGCAGGGAGGATATTAACACCACAAGTGTCCCAAAATTCTACACTATTGGGCGGTAAAAAAAAAAATTACATTTTTACCAAATGTTGTTTTAGCCCCAGATTTGCAATTTTCACAAGGGGAATAGGTAAAAAAAAACACCCTATAATGTTTTACACAATTTATCCTGAATGTGGCAGTACCCCACATGTGACTGTGCTGTGACTATTTGGCCACACTGCAGGGCTCAAAAGCGCTATTTGAATTTTGGAGTGCAGCTTTTCTGGCAAGATAGCGGAATAATAGAGGACAAGAAGGGGACTGGAATGAGGACATTACTAAAGAATGGGCACATTACTATAGGAGACAGTATGGGCATATTACATTTTACTGGTATATATTTTTATTTTTTAAATTTTCCAGTTGCTGCTGCATTTCCCACCCTAGGCTTATACTCCAGTCAATACGTTTTCATAGTCTTTTGTGGTAAAATAGGGGCCTCTGCTTATACTCGGGTCAGCTTATACTCGAGTATATACGGTACATTGGTAATATTGAAACAATTTTTCATATCTGTACAATGAAGGGAATTTTGTTTACTTACCGTAAATTCCTTTTCTTCTAGCTCCAATTGGGAGACCCAGACAATTGGGGGTGTATAGCTATGCCTCCGGAGGCCACACAAAGTATTACACTAAAAGTGTAACGCCCCTCCCCTTCTGCCTATACACCCCCCGTGCTCACGGGCTCCTCAGTTTTGGTGCAAAAGCAAGAAGGAGGAAAAAATTATAAATTGGTTTAAAGTAAATTCAATCCGAAGGAATATCGGAGAACTGAAACCATTCAACATGAACAACATGTGTACACAAAAAACAGGGGCGGGTGCTGGGTCTCCCAATTGGAGCTAGAAGAAAAGGAATTTACGGTAAGTAAACAAAATTCCCTTCTTCTTTGTCGCTCCATTGGGAGGCCCAGACAATTGGGACGTCCAAAAGCAGTCCCTGGGTGGGTAAATAATACCTCATAATAGAGCCGTAAACGGCTCCGTCCTACAGGTGGGCAACCGCCGCCTGAAGGACTCGCCTACCTAGGCTGGCATCTGCCGAAGCATAGGTATGCACCTGATAGTGTTTCGTGAAAGTGTGCAGGCTCGACCAGGTAGCTGCCTGACACACCTGCTGAGCCGTAGCCTGGTGCCGCAAGGCCCAGGACGCTCCCACGGCCCTGGTAGAATGGGCCTTCAGCCCTGAGGGAACCGGAAGCCCCGAGGAACGATAAGCCTCGAGAATTGGTTCCTTGATCCACCGAGCCAGGGTTGATTTGGAAGCTTGTGTCCCTTTACGCTGGCCAGCGACAAGGACAAAGAGTGCATCCGAGCGGCGCAGGGGCGCCGTACGAGAAATGTAGAATCTGAGTGCTCTCACCAGATCTAACAAGTGCAAATCCTTTTCACATTGGTGAACTGGATGAGGACAAAAAGAGGGTAAGGAGATAAAAGGGGGATACCACCTTAGGGAGAAATTCCGGAACCGGACGCAGGACCACCTTGTCCTGGTGAAACACCAGGAAAGGGGCTTTGCACGACAACGCTGCTAGCTCAGACACTCTCCGAAGTGAAGTGACTGCTACTAGGAAAACCACCTTCTGCGAAAGGCGTGAGAGAGAAATATCCCTCATTGGCTCGAACGGTGGTTTCTGAAGAACCAACAGCACCCTGTTCAGATCCCAGGGTTCCAACGGACGCTTGTAAGGAGGGACGATGTGACAAACCCCCTGCAGGAACGTGCGTACCTGTGGAAGCCTGGCTAGGCGCTTCTGAAAAAAGACAGAGAGCGCAGAGACTTGTCCCTTAAGGGAGCAGAGCGACAAACCCTTTTCTAATCCGGATTGAAGGAAGGACAGAAAAGTGGGCAAGGTAAACGGCCAGGGAGAAAAACCCTGAGCAGAGCACCACGACAGGAATATTTTCCACGTCCTGTGGTAGATCTTGGTGGACGTTGGTTTCCTAGCCTGTCTCATAGTGGCAATGACCTCTTGAGATAATCCTGAAGACGCTAGGATCCAGGACTCAATGGCCACACAGTCAGGTTGAGGGCCGCAGAATTCAGATGGAAAAACGGCCCTTGAGACAGTAAGTCTGGTCGGTCTGGTAGTGCCCACGGTTGGCCGACCGTGAGATGCCACAGATCCGGGTACCACGACCTCCTCGGCCAGTCTGGAGCGACGAGGATGGCGCGGCGGCAGTCGGCCCTGATCTTGCGTAACACTCTGGGCAACAGTGCCAGAGGAGGAAACACATAAGGGAGTTGAAACTGCGACCAATCCTGAACTAAGGCGTCTGCCGCCAGAGCTCTGTGATCTTGGGACCGTGCCATGAATGTCGGGACCTTGTTGTTGTGCCGGGACGCCATTAGGTCGACGTCCGGCCTGCCCCAGCGGCAACAGATCTCCTGAAACACGTCCGGGTGAAGGGACCATTCCCCTGCGTCCATGCCCTGGCGACTGAGAAAGTCTGCTTCCCAGTTTTCTACGCCCGGGATGTGAACTGCGGATATGGTGGAGGCTGTGGCTTCCACCCACAGCAGAATCCGCCGGACTTCCTGGAAGGCTTGCCGACTGCGTGTCCCGCCTTGGTGGTTGATGTATGCCACCGCTGTGGAGTTGTCCGACTGAATTCGGATCTGTTTGCCTTCTAGCCACGGCTGGAACGCCTTTAGGGCAAGATACACTGCCCTTATCTCCAGAACATTGATCTGAAGGGAGGACTCTGTCTGAGTCCAAGTACCCTGAGCCCTGTGGTGGAGAAAGACCGCTCCCCACCCTGACAGGCTCGCGTCCGTCGTGACCACCGCCCAGGATGGGGGCAGGAAGGATTTCCCCTTCGACAGAGAAGTGGGGAGAAGCCACCACTGAAGGGAAGCTTTGGCTGCTCGAGAAAGGGAGACGTTCCTGTCGAGGGACGTCGACTTCCTGTCCCATTTGCGGAGAATGTCCCATTGAAGTGGGCGCAGATGAAACTGCGCAAAAGGAACTGCCTCCATTGCTGCCACCATCTTCCCTAGGAAGTGCATGAGGCGCCTCAGGGGGTGTGACTGACCTTGAAGGAGAGATTGCACCCCTGTCTGTAGTGAACGCTGTTTGTTCAGCGGAAGCTTCTGTCAGGTTTCCGGGTTTTCCAGTCCTCTTTTGAAAGAGCTTGCCCTCGGTTAACATGGAGTTTTATGTTCTGTTGCCCTGTTTCCTGTCCAGCTGCTTAAAAGGCCGCCTCTAAGCCTAGTCCAGTGCCTGAGTATACTGCTTGCTGTGTGCTCCTGCTTTGCTGCTACTTGATTACCTTTGGATCCTCCTGAAAATCTACCGACCGACTCTGGACCATACCCGGTTTCTTCAAACTGTGCCCGGACTCCGTCTGCCGTCTTTGGTCAGCACGTCTGCCCGGTTTCTTCCGGTTCATAACCATTCTGGACTTTCATCCCGTACGGACACTTCTGGACTTTACCGCTTGCCCCTTGTGTCCCGGCTGCGGCGCATTTAGGCCTTCCGGGGTTGATTGCCGGACAGTCCCTGTATAGGGGTTCGCTCTGGTGGTCTCCCTGGGGGAGTCCGGTGCGTGGCCCCGGGAATCCCCTTCGCTCCGTTTCGGAAGGTATTTTCATGTGTTTGTTATACTGTGTATTTCCGTTGTGTATCTACCGTGGTTACATATCATAAAACATCTTGTACCACAAACTCGTCTCTGGTTGTCATTGCCCTAACGCTATCGAAATCCTCAGAACATACAATAGTATTACAGTATACTCAGGCCATAAAAAGGATTTCGCTGGGGCAATGACTGAGACACGAGTAGATCAGCTCTTTTCTATGATTAACTCCTTGCAGCAGGAGATGGAGGTGGTGCAGACTAAACTTAGAGATGTGGAGACACAGCTGGGCCATGATCACCAGGTACTGGGTCCGGCTATACAGGATTTGCAAGTCAGAGTGGAGGCTCAGGAAGCCGGCCCCACTACGTCCGTATCAGCTGCCGGTATGCCTAGATTACCCCCATTCCGTTTCAATGGTGACCGTAGTCAGTTTCGTGGATTTGTGAACCAATGTATACTGTTTTTTGATGTACATGCTGATTATTACCGTTCTGACCGGTCCAAAGTGTTATGTATAATTATGTTATTAACCTCACGAGCACTGGCTTGGGCTAATCCTATGATAGAGAACCGGGACATCCGTTTAAATCACCTGGAGGACTTTCTGACCGCAATGGCGCAGATGTTTGATGATCCAAATCGCCGTGCTACCGCTGAATCGGCTCTCCTTTCCTTACGTCAGGGAAAGCGTTCTGTCGTTGAATACGCCACTGAATTTAAGAGGTTAGTGGTAGACACCGACTGGGGAAACAATGCATTATTGTCTGTTTTCAGAAAGGGTTTGTCCGGTACCATCAAAGACGAGTTAGCCCGTTCCGAATCTCCAGGGGATTTTGAACAGTTTCTCCAGCACTGTGTGCGTATTGATACCCGCTTGACGGAACGTAGACAGGAAAAATGGGCAGCTGTAAACCGTGTGAACAACTTTGCATTTCCTTCCAGAGAACCCGCTCTCAGGACGCCACGGGAGGCCGAGGACGTTCCTATGCAAGTGGACTCTCTGCAAAAGCGAGAGACCAATGAACGTCGCGAACACCGGCTCCGTGAGCGTTTGTGTTTCTATTGCGGTCAATCGGACCATTTCTTGATCGACTGCCCGAAACGTCCGAATCGCCCAAATAAGGTATTGGCAGCCATGGCAGAGTGTGACAACACTGACGCAGAGTCCGATATCTCTGAGGCAAGCGGACACTTGGATGCGGTATTTCCCTTGACTGTAATGTCAACCTCACCGAAGGACTCGGAAGGGAAATATACCCATTGCTCGCTCCCCATTCAGATCCGGTGGGAGGGACAGCTAATACCTACCTCTGCAATGATAGATTCTGGGGCAGGGGGAAATTTCATGGACTCCTCTTTTGCCAGGAAACACGGTATCCGGACTCAGCAAAGATCCTCACCGGTTACCATGGAGACGGTTGACGGATCTCCGTTAATCTCTGGACCAGTTGATCGGGAAACCGTACCGCTAGAATGCGTCATGAAGCCAGGTCAGCAGGAGACCCTTGTTTTCATGTTAATTTCTTCTCCTCATTTTCCGATTATTCTAGGTATTCCGTGGCTATGGTCTACAAATCCGGTCATCGATTGGGAAACTAAGGAAATCTCCTTCCCACCGCAGAGTATTCCGACCATTAGTCCAACTGTTCCGGTTCCAGTAACACCGAATGCGGAGGGCACTGTACAGGTACCTGTTCTACCCCTGGTGTATAATGACTTTGCGGATATATGCGACAAAAGAAAAGCCGATCGGCTTCCCCCGCATAGACCGTATGATTGCCCCATAGACTTACTCCCAGGGGCGGAGATCCCGTTTGGTCATGTCTACCCGTTGGCGGCACCTGAGCTAGAAGCACTAAAAGAATACATTGATGAAAGTCTAGCTAAGGGATTTATTCGTCCGTCTACCTCACCAGCAGGGGCACCCATCTTTTTCGTGAAAAAGAAAGAGGGGACTGAGACCCTGTATTGACTACCGGGAACTGAATAAAATAACTATCCGGAACCGGTATCCGTTACCGTTGATTCCTGAGCTATTGGAGAGGGTCCAACAGGCAAAAATATTCACCAAATTGGATCTCCGTGGGGCATACAATCTACTCCGTATACGTCCCGGAGACGAGTGGAAGACCGTGTTCCGATGTCGGTATGGACATTTTGAGTACCTAGTGATGCCTTTTGGACTTTGTAACGCTCCCGCGACTTTCCAACATCTAGTTAACGATATTTTTAGGGATATCATGGACCAATTCATGGTGATTTATCTGGACGATATCCTAATCTTTTCTGATTCCCTGCAGGAACACCAGGAACACGTCAAGACCGTACTTACCCGGCTGAGGGAAAACCACCTGTACATCAAACTGGAGAAATGCGAATTCCATTGCTCACAAATACAATTCTTAGGTTATGTCATCTCTCCTCAGGGACTGAACATGGAGTCTGGCAAGATACAAGCAATTCTAGACTGGCCGGAACCGGGGAACATCAAAGAGGTACAACGCTTTGTCGGTTTTGCCAACTTTTACCGACGTTTTATCCGTAATTTTTCAGAGATCGTTCGTCCCATCACTCTGTTAACCAAGAAAGGACAGAAGTTTGTGTGGTCCGCCCAGGCCCAGGAAGCTTTCCATCGTCTCAAGGTTTGTTTTACCTCAGCGCCTATATTGGTACATCCGAATCCCGCACTTCCCTTTATCGTGGAAGTCGACGCTTCCGACTACGCATTAGGGGCCATCCTTTCTCAAAGGACTGGGGACAAGAGTCTCTTACATCCGTGTGCTTTCTTTTCCCGCCGGTTGTCCCCTGCAGAAAGGAACTATGACATTGCGGACAAGGAATTGTTAGCGATTATTTCCGCTTTCAAGGAATGGAGACACCACTTACAGGGAGCCGCGCAGCAAGTGATAGTACTCACAGATCATCGTAATCTGGAATTTCTTAAGTCTGCCAGGTGCCTGTCTCCACGGCAAGCCCGTTGGAGCCTATTCCTTAACCAGTTCAATTTTGTCGTTACATACCGTCCAGGTTCACGTAATGGGAAAGCCGATGCCTTGTCCCGAATCCACGCCGTGGACTCCGTGCCTGGAACCCCGTCTCAGACCGTGTTATCGGATGCCAATTTTGTTGGAGTAATCCAGGACCGGGACTTGTGGAAGGACATCAAGCTGGCCTATGATGGTGACGTATTTCTTGCTGCCCCCCCGAATGATGTAACTCTTGTTCTTCGGAATGGTGTGTGGTTGAGAGAGCGACGCATTTATGTCCCGGAGGCCGTAAGACTTCGGGTTCTCAAATTGGTCCATGACTCCGTGTTGGCTGGTCATAGGGGGGTACAGAAGACGCAGGAATTTCTGAACCGTTTTTTCTGGTGGCCTACCTGTTTAAAGGATGAAAAACCAATAAATGGCCAAATCATATATTTAACTGACTCTGAAATAAGAACAAAAACCTATAAAGAACAGAGTAGATAACAAAAACTAGAATCAAATAATATATTTTTATTGAAAAAATTCATCAACAAAGTAAACGTAAACAAAAATAGAATGAAAGGGGATATACCATGAAAATTCTTTCCATCCATAGGCTACCTAAAAACACAATTGTATCTCCAGAACATGATAAATAAATAGATATCTATATATTTTTTGACCACTAGGGGTCTTCAATGTAGAATATAAATACAGCTCTCCTCTTCAGTCAATAAATACGGCAGTGACTCAGATGTATAGTACAATTTTACCTGTGTAAAACAAAAGGTGGATGGTATACACTAATTGGGTTGTAATACAAATAACACACTAAATAATTATAGATGGCACTGCCAATATATATTGCACCAACCCAAAGGTGAAATAGCAGCAAAAAAAGTAGTAATTATTGCACTGACCCAAAGCACCAAAAAATCAGCAGTTATAGCAGCAACAGAACAAATAATATTGCGTTAGCCCGGGATTCCATAAGTGCTGACACTATAAGCGTGAAAAGGCCAAGAATTACACAGTGATTATTGCACTGACCCAAAAGCACCGAAAAACAATGTTTTATAGCAGCAGCAGGACAATTAATATTGCATTAGCCCAGTGTTCATATATGTAGCCACAAAAAATAAATAAATTATTGCACTGACCCAAAACACCAAAACAAGATGTTATAGCAGCAGCAAGACAAATAGTATTGCATAAGCCCGATGTACAAATATGCTGCCACAAAAATGTGTAGAGGCCAGGAAGTGCACAATAACTATTGCACTGACCCGAAGCACCGAAAACCACGGTTATAGCAGCCACAAAAACAGATCTTGTTGCATTAGCCCAAGGTTCCAGGATGCATCCATAAGGGAATAAGGAGGCCAGAGGATACACAGGCAGCCATACGACCCAGTGTCAGGCAGCCAAAATAAAGTGCATGGAGCTTGAAGATGGAGGAAATAAATACCCTAACGCGCGTTTCGCCAGGGGCTTCTTCGTGAGGGTGACCCTCACCCTCACGAAGAAGCCCCTGGCGAAACGCGCGTTAGGGTATTTATTTCCTCCATCTTCAAGCTCCATGCACTTTATTTTGGCTGCCTGACACTGGGTCGTATGGCTGCCTGTGTATCCTCTGGCCTCCTTATTCCCTTATGGATGCATCCTGGAACCTTGGGCTAATGCAACAAGATCTGTTTTTGTGGCTGCTATAACCGTGGTTTTCGGTGCTTCGGGTCAGTGCAATAGTTATTGTGCACTTCCTGGCCTCTACACATTTTTGTGGCAGCATATTTGTACATCGGGCTTATGCAATACTATTTGTCTTGCTGCTGCTATAACATCTTGTTTTGGTGTTTTGGGTCAGTGCAATAATTTATTTATTTTTTGTGGCTACATATATGAACACTGGGCTAATGCAATATTAATTGTCCTGCTGCTGCTATAAAACATTGTTTTTCGGTGCTTTTGGGTCAGTGCAATAATCACTGTGTAATTCTTGGCCTTTTCACGCTTATAGTGTCAGCACTTATGGAATCCCGGGCTAACGCAATATTATTTGTTCTGTTGCTGCTATAACTGCTGATTTTTTGGTGCTTTGGGTCAGTGCAATAATTACTACTTTTTTTGCTGCTATTTCACCTTTGGGTTGGTGCAATATATATTGGCAGTGCCATCTATAATTATTTAGTGTGTTATTTGTATTACAACCCAATTAGTGTATACCATCCACCTTTTGTTTTACACAGGTAAAATTGTACTATACATCTGAGTCACTGCCGTATTTATTGACTGAAGAGGAGAGCTGTATTTATATTCTACATTGAAGACCCCTAGTGGTCAAAAAATATATAGATATCTATTTATTTATCATGTTCTGGAGATACAATTGTGTTTTTAGGTAGCCTATGGATGGAAAGAATTTTCATGGTATATCCCCTTTCATTCTATTTTTGTTTACGTTTACTTTGTTGATGAATTTTTTCAATAAAAATATATTATTTGATTCTAGTTTTTGTTATCTACTCTGTTCTTTATAGGTTTTTGTTCTGTTTAAAGGATGTAAAGGACTATGTCCACTCATGTGTGGTTTGTGCCCGGTGCAAGGTCCCTCGTGTGGCTCCTACAGGACTCCTCCAACCGTTACCCGTGCCATCTCGCCCTTGGGGGTCTATCTCAATGGATTTTATTGTGGAGTTGCCCGTCTCAGACGGTCACAATACCATTTTAGTGGTGGTGGATCGGTTGACTAAAGCTGCTCACTTTATTCCATGTGCCGGTCTTCCCTCAGCCGCAGAGACAGTGGATCTGGTTATCCAGAACGTATTCCGATTGCATGGGGTACCAGACGAGATCATCTCTGACCGGGGCGTGCAGTTCACGTCTAGGTTCTGGAAGGGGTTTTGTACGGCACTCCAGATTGATGTCTGTTTGTCTTCTGCATACCATCCTCAGACAAATGGGCAAACCGAACGGACCAATCAAACCCTGGAACAATACCTTCGCTGTTATGTCAGCCATCTGCAGGACGATTGGTTGAAGATGCTTCCGTTGGCGGAGTTCTCGTATAACAACACTCAGAGCAGCTCCACTAAGGTAACGCCCTTCTTTGCTAACTTGGGTTACCATCCGACTATTTTGCCTAGGTCACCGGTTGCGGTCTCAGTGCCTGCGGTGGAGGACAGATTGACAGAGCTACGACAAAATCTGGAGGTTCTGAAGGACACTGTGGCTACAGCTCAGGAGCGTTACAAGAGGTCGGCAGACGCTCACCGGAAACCGGCACCCATGTATAAGGTAGGGGACTCTGTATGGTTGTCCACCAAGAACCTGAGATTGGGTGTCCCTTCGCAGAAGCTGGGACAAAAATTCATCGGTCCGTTCAAGATCACCGGGATCGTGAGCCCTGTGGCCTGTCGGCTGCGGTTACCGCACCATCTAAAGGTACACCCGGTCTTTCATGTTTCTCTCCTCAAATCCGTCTCTCCCAATACATTTCATGGTCGTGTCGTGCCTCCTCCTCCGCCTGTGATGGTCGACGGCGAGGAGCAGTTCGTGGTTGAAGACATTATTGACTCCCGGCTCCATCGTCGTCGGCTTCAGTATCTGGTACGTTGGCAGGGGTACGCCCCCGAGGACGATTCCTGGGAACCGGTGGGTAACATTCGAGCACCCCGGAAGATCGCTCAGTTTCATCGACGGTACCCGGACAAGCCGGGCCCTGACCCGTCCTGAGGCCGTTTCTGGGGGGGGGAGTAATGTCAGGTTTCCAGGTTTTCCAGTCCTCTTTTGAAAGAGCTTGCCCTCGGTTAACATGGAGTTTTATGTTCTGTTGCCCTACTTCCTGTCCAGCTGCTTAAAAGGCCGCCTCTAAGCCTAGTCCAGTGCCTGAGTATACTGCTTGCTGTGTGCTCCTGCTTTGCTGCTGCTGCTACTTGATTACCTTTGGATCCTCCTGAAAATCTACCGACCGACTCTGGACCATACCCGGTTTCTTCAAACTGTGCCCGGACTCCGTCTGCCGTCTTTGGTCAGCACGTCTGCCCGGTTTCTTCCGGTTCATAACCATTCTGGACTTTCATCCCGTACGGACACTTCTGGACTTTACCGCTTGCCCCTTGTGTCCCGGCTGCGGCGCATTTAGGCCTTCCGGGGTTGATTGCCGGACAGTCCCTGTATAGGGGTTCGCTCTGGTGGTCTCCCTGGGGGAGTCCGGTGCGTGGCCCCGGGAATCCCCTTCGCTCCGTTTCGGAAGGTATTTTCATGTGTTTGTTATACTGTGTATTTCCGTTGTGTATCTACCGTGGTTACATATCATAAAACATCTTGTACCACAAACTCGTCTCTGGTTGTCATTGCCCTAACGCTATCGAAATCCTCAGAACATACAATAGTATTACAGCTTCACTATCGCTGAGAGAGTATGAAACTCCATGCCAAGATATGTCAGTGATTGGGCCGGTGTCAGATTTGACTTTGGAAAATTGATGATCCACCCGAAACTCTGGAGAGTTTCCAGAGCAATGTTCAGGCTGTGTTGGCATGCCCCTTGAGAGGGTGCCTTGACAAGGAGATCGTCTAAGTAAGGGATCACCGAGTGTCCCTGAGAGTGTAGGATTGCCACCACTGTTGCCATGACCTTGGTGAAGACCCGTGGGGCTGTCGCCAGGCCAAAAGGCAATGCCACGAACTGAAGGTGTTCGTCCCCTATGGCGAAACGCAGGAAGCGCTGATGCTCTGGTGCAATCGGTACGTGGAGATAAGCATCTTTGATGTCTATTGATGCCAGGAAATCTCCTTGGGACATTGAGGCGATGACGGAGCGGAGCGATTCCATCCGGAACCGCCTGGTTTTCACATGCTTGTTGAGCAGTTTTAGGTCCAGAACGGGACGGAAGGATCCGTCCTTTTTTGGCACCACGAACAAGTTGGAGTAAAAACCGTGACCCCGTTGCTGAAGAGGAACAGGGATCACCACTCCTTCCGCCTTCAGAGTGCACACCGCCTGCAGAAGAGCCTCGGCTCTGTCGGGGGGCGGAGATGTTCTGAAGAATCGAGTCGGAGGACGAGAGCTGAACTCTATCCTGTAACCTTGAGATACAATGTCTCTCACCCATCGGTCTTTTACTTGTGGCAGCCAGGCGTCGCAAAAGCGGGAGAGCCTGCCACCGACCGAGGATGCGGTTTGAGGAGGCTGAAAGTCATGAGGAGGCCGCTTTGGGAGCGGTTCCTCCGGCGGTCTTTTTAGGACGTGACTTAGACCGCCATGCATCGGAGTTCCTCTGATCTTTCTGAGGCCTTTTGGACGAGGAAAATTGAGACCTGCCCGCGGTCCGAAAGGACCGAAACCTCGATTGTACCTTCCGTGGTTGAGGTCTGTTTGGTTTGGACTGGGGTAAGGATGAATCCTTTCCCTTGGATTGTTTAATGATTTCATCCAATTGCTCACCAAACAAGCGGTCGCCAGACAATGGCAAACCGGTTAAAAACTTTTTGGAAGCAGAGTCTGCCTTCCATTCACGTAGCCACATGGCCCTGCGGAGTACCACCGAATTGGCGGATGCCACCGCCGTACGGCTCGCCGAGTCCAGGATAGCATTAATGGCGTAGGACGCAAACGCCGACGCCTGAGTGGTTAAGGACACCACTTGCGGGGCAGATGTACGTGTTAGTGCATTAATCTGCGCCTGACAAGCTGAGATAGCTTGGAGTGCCCATACGGCTGCGAATGCTGGAGCAAACGACGCGCCGATAGCTTCATAGATGGACTTCAACCAGAGCTCCATCTGTCTGTCAGTGGCATCTTTGAGTGAAGCCCCATCTTCCACTGCAACTATGGATCTAGCCGCCAGTCTGGAGATTGGAGGATCCACCTTAGGACACTGAGTCCAGCCCTTGACAACCTCGGGGGGGAAGGGATAACGTGTGTCCTTAAGGCGCTTGGAAAAACGCTTGTCTGGACAGTCTCGATTTTTCTGGATTGCCTCTCTGAAGTCAGAGTGATCCAGAAACATATTTAATGTACGCTTGGGAAACTTGAAACGGAATTTCTCCTGAGAAGCAGACTCCTCAATTGGAGGAGCTGGGGGAGAAATATCCAACACCTGATTGATGGTCGCTATAGGATCATTCACTACTGCGTCACCTTCAGGTGTATCTAGGTTGAGAGCGGCTTCAGGATCAGAATCCTGATCTGATACCTCCGCTTCATCCTCCAGAGAGTCCCCCTGCTGGGACCCTGAACAGTGTGATGAAGTGGAGGGAATTTCCCAGCGACCCCGCTTGGGCGGCCTGGGACTGCGGTCCGTGTCAGAGACCTCACCCTGGGACCTATGGGTTACCCCAGGGGCACTTTGCAAGGATTGGACAGTGCCCGGGGCCTGGATCACCGGTCTGAACTGCAATGCTTCCAGTATTTTAGCAGACCATTTGTCCATATTCTCAGACAGTTTGTCAGCAAAGGCTGCAAACTCCGTCCCGGTCACCTGGACAGTGGTAGCAGGTGGTTCCACCTGGGCCACCAGTCGCAGAGGCTCCGGCTGAGTAAGTGCCACAGGGGCCGAGCATTGCACACAATGAGGGTCAGTGGAACCTGCCGGTAGTACAGCTTTACATGAGGTACAGGTTGCAAAGTACTCCTGCGCTTTGGCACCCTTGCCTTTTGCGGATGACATGTTGTCTCCTCTGAGAACAACAGGAGGGAATATAGCCAAAAATCAATAGAGCGACCGCACAGTGCAAATGTATACATATATATATATATATATATATATATATATATATATATATATATATATATATATACACACTTCGGTACTCAGTGGGGCCAGCACCACAGGTGCTGCTTACCAACCGCTCAGAGCGGTTGTGTGATCACCAGATTCCCTGCCTGGGTCTCCCTGTGTTGTCTCTCCTCTCCAGCGTCTGAATCGCTGACAGGAATGGCTGCCGGCGTTCTGTGGGGAGGAGGGGACCGTGGGCGTGCCCAAGAAAAGTGCGGGAATCTAGTGCCCCAGTGTACTGAGTGAGGAGGATACTAATGTATGCTCCAGCCCTCAGCGCTGACGATCTGTGCAGCGTCCCGCCCTTCCCCTGACTGGCAGGCCTGTGGGCGGGAATATACGACACTAGGCCGCAGAAGCCGGGGACTAAAGTTATAAGCGCGGCCGGCAATAAGCGCGGCCGCGCGGTAGTCCCCGGCGCACTAACACACCCAGCAGTGCTGCAATGTGTATGGCACAAGCGCTCCATGCGCGGTAGTCCCCGGCGCACTAACACACCCAGCAGTGCTGTAATGTGTATGGCACCAGCGCTCCATGCGCGGTCCCCACGGGGACACAGAGTACCTCATAGTAGCAGGGCCTTGTCCCTGACGATACCCAGCTCCTATCCTGCAGATTCCCAGAGGCTGCGGAGGGAGCACGGTCCCAGTGCCTGGAGACCGATCCGGATCCCACTTCACCCAGAGCCCATTAAGGGATGGGGAAGGAAAACAGCATGTGGCTCCTGCCTGTGTACCCGCAATGGGTACCTCAACCTTAACAACACCGCCGACAAAGTGGGGTGAGAAGGGAGCATGCTGGGGGCCCTGTTATGGGCCCTCTTTTCTTCCATCCGACCTAGTCAGCAGCTGCTGCTGACTAAGTTGTGGAGCTTATGCGTGGATGTCTGCCTCCTTCGCACAAAGCATAAAAACTGAGGAGCCCGTGAGCACGGGGGGTGTATAGGCAGAAGGGGAGGGGCGTTACACTTTTAGTGTAATACTTTGTGTGGCCTCCGGAGGCATAGCTATACACCCCCAATTGTCTGGGTCTCCCAATGGAGCGACAAAGAAATCTATTCTTGCATAAATTCATCTGTCTTTGAACATAATATATACTTTTTCTAAAGTTCAGGCTGTGCAATATAGCTACATAATTTATTTTGTTCTATTTATTAATCTACTTGCATTAGCTCTAACATATACAAATATACTGTATATACCTACTTGGTCAGATGTATTACAGTATATGGACTGACTTTTAGCTGCATGATAGGGACCCCTAGTGGCTGAATTTGAGAAATTTACATCTCTGGTGTATTTCATTAATATTTCGGATTTTGAATGGATTTTTCTCTATTGTGTATTGCTTAATATTTTTTGTCAGATACAAACACGCTCAGTATTTGGATTGTATGATGAAGAGGAAATGTTCTTTGCTTATCCCTACATTTAATTTATTTTGGTTTTGTTTGTAATAATTATTTTTTTTTTTTTTTAAATAAAGCTATGAACTCAATTTGATTCTGTAGGGAGTTGTTGTTAAGGAGTTAGGGGCACTTTGCACACTACAACATCGCAGGTGCGATGTCGGTGGGGTCAAATTGAAAGTGATGCATATCCGGCGTCGCAGGCAATATCGTAGTGTGTAAAGCCTTTTTGATACGATGAACGAGCACAAAATCGTCGTAATCGTATCATCGGTGTAGCGTCGGTCACTTCCAGAATTTGGAAATAACCGATGTTACGATGTTGTTCCTCGTTCCAGCGGCAGCACACATCGCTGTGTATGAAGCCGCAGGAGCGAGGAACATCTCCTACCTGAGTCCTGCGGCTCACACCGGCTATGCGGAAGGAAGGAGGTGGGCGGGATGTTTACGTCCCGCTCATCTCCGCCCCTCCGCTTCTATTGGCCGCCTGCCGTGTGACATCGCTTTGACGCCGCACGACCCGCCCCCTTAATAAGGAGGCATGATGCCGGCCAGAGCAACGTCGCAGGGCAGGTGAGTGCATGTGAAGCTGGCGTAGCGATAATGTTCGCTACGCCAGCTATCACCATGATATCACTGCTGCGACGGGGGCAGGGACTATCGCGCTCGGCATCGCAAGCATTGGCTTGCGATGTCGTAGTGTGCAAAGTGCCCCTTAGCCATTGTTTAATTATTCTTAGACATTTATTGGTGTCTTTTTGTGGGATGAGTTGCACTTTTGAATATAATCATTAGTTTTACTATATAGTGTACTGGAAAACAGGAAAAAAAATTCCAAGTGTGGTGAAATTGCAAAAAAAAGTGCAATTGCACAATTGGTTTTTTTATCACTACGCCGTGTACCGATCAGATTTATTTCATATTTTTAAAGATTGGGCCTTTCTGAACGCGGCGATACCAAATAGATGTATATTTAATTTTTTTTTTAACTTTCAATTACAATGGGGCGAATAGGGGGTGATTTGAAGTTTTAGGGTTTTTTGTTTTTTTTTAAATTGTTTTACTAGTCCCCAATAAGGGACTTTATGCCTCCACAGTCCAATCACCTGTGTATTTCTCCTGATCAGAGCAGCATCGCTCTGATCAGGAGAAATTCTGCTTTCCAGTGAGTGCTGGCGTTCTGTCGGCTCTCACAGGAAAGTGAGTAATGGTAGTGTCAGGGGTCATCAGTTGACCCTGCACTACAATGAAAACACTAAGGCGCCCTGTGATCACGTCACAGGGCTGCCGATGGCGGAAATGAACAGCGCAATCCCCATCGCGGCCATTTAAATCGCGGTCAGTATTTGACAGCGCAATCTATAAAGGTTAAAAGGTGCAGGTGCATCTTTGATCCACCGGCGCCTGTTAACCACACAACTCTGCTAATCAGATCAGCAGAAATGTGTGGGGATTAATGTGGGCTCACTGCCGGAGCCCGTGGTAACCACAGGGAAGCGACCAAGGACGTACAGTAATGTCCTTCATTGTAAAGGGGTTAAATGATTTGCCCCGCCATGATGCACACACACCTGAACTTGCTTTGAACAGTCATTTTGTTCTGACAGATTCTCTTTAAAAGAGTATCTATTGCCTGTCTAAAGCTGCCTTTTTAAAAAAACAAATGGGTACACATGCCGATTTAGTGAGGTCTTGCACTAAGACTTCATTCATACATAAGTTTTTTGATGTAGGAGAAAAACGGACCAAGTTTCACCAGTGATTTTCACCAGATTTTTTTCAGTTTCATTAATTTTTTCAGTTTTTTGCATGGATGAGGGAAAAAAAAATACATTTTCCACCTTCTCCAATCATTTAGAGAAAAATAGACAACACACAAATGGCATCCAAATGCAGTCAGATTTTTCGCTAACTTTTAGAATGGCTTTGCCGATTTTGATCTAACACTTGGATCAATATCAGACATACACCGTGTGCAGAACTATTAGGCAAGTTGTATTTTAGAGGATTTCTTTTTTATTATTGATCAACAACTATATTTTCAATCAGCCCAAAAGACTCAAATATCAAAGCTTAAGGCTATGTGTCCACAGTAAAAGGTCCCTGCGGATTTTTTTGCCTGAAAATCCGCAACTTTCGCGGCAAATCCGCACCCGCGGATTTGCCGCGGATTTACCGCGGATTTACCGCGGATTTTGATGCGGATTTTATTTTTTTTTTTTTCCCCATTCAAAACAGAAAATCCGCACCAAATCCGCACCAAACAATTGACATGCTGCAGTTTGTTCCGCATCAAAATCCGCGGCAAAATCCGCAGCGGAAAAATCCGCAGCATGGGCACAGCATTTCCAAAATGCCATTGAAATGGCTGGGGAGTAGCTGTGCTGCAGATTTTCGGCAAATCCGCGCTAAATCCGCGTCAAAATCCGCGTCAAATCCGCGATAAATCCTGTAGCGTGGGCACATAGCCTAATAGTTTTGGAAGTTGGAGTGTTTTTTTTTTAGATTTGGCTATCTTAATAGGATATCTTTTTGTGCAGGTAACTATCACTGTGCAGAATTATTAGGCAACTTAATAAAAACCAAATATAATCCCATCTCACTTGTTTACTTTCACCAATATAACTGCACAAAATTTAGAAAAAAACATTTCTGACATGCAAAAACAAAACCGCAAAAAATTAGTGACCAATATAGCCACCTTTCTTTATGATGACACTCAACAGCCTACCATCCATAGATTCTGTCAGTTGCTTGATCTATTTATGATCAACATTGCGTGCAGCAGCCACCACAGCCTCTCAGACACTGTTCCGAGAGGTGTACTGTTTTCCCTCCCTGTAGATGTCACATTTTTTGAGGGACCACAGGTTGTCTATGGGCTTCATATCAAGTGAACAAGGGGGCCATGTCATTATTTTTTCATCTTTTAGACCTTTACTGGCCAGCCACACTGTGGAGTAGTTGGATGCATGTGATGGAGCATTGTTCTGCATGAAAACCATGTTTTTCTTGAACGATACTGACTTCTTCCTGTACCACTGCTTGAAGAAGTGGTCTTCCAAAAACTGGCAGTAGGTCTTGGAGTTGAGCTTCACTCCATCCTCTACCCGAAAAGGTAGCACAAGTTCATCTTTGATGATACCAGCCCATTCCAGTACCCCACCTCCACCTTGCTGGCATCTGAGTTGGAGTAAAGCTCCCTGCCCTTTACTGATCCAGCCTCTGGCCCATTCATCTGGCCCATCAAGAGTCACTCTCATTTCATCAGTCTATAAAACCTTTGAAAAATCAGTCTTAAGATATTTCTTGGTCCAGTCTTGACGTTTTATCTTATGTTTCTTGTTCAAAGGTGTTTGTTTTTTCAGCTTTCCTTATCTTCACCATGTCCCTGAGTATGGCACACCTTGTGCTTTTTGATACTCCAGCAATGTTGCAGCTCTGAAATATGGCCAAACTGGTGGCAAATGGCATCTTGGCAGCTTCACGCTTGATTTTCCTTAATTCATGGGCAGATATTTTGCACCTTTTTTGGCAACACGCTTCTTGCGACCCTGTTAGCTATTTGTCATGAAATGCTCGATTGTTCAGTGATCATGCTTCAAAAGTTTGGCAATCTCAAGACTGCTGCATTCCTCTGCAAGACATCTCACAATTTTGGACTTTTCAGAGCCCATCAAATCTCTCTTCTGACCCATTTTGCCAAAGGAAAGGAAGTTGCCTAATAATTAAGCACACCTTATATAAGGTGTTGATGTCATCACACCACACCCCTCCTCATTACAGACATTCACATCACCTGATTTACTTAATTGGTAGTTGGCTCTCAAGCCTATACAGCTTGGAGTAGGACAACATGTATAAAAAGTATCATGTGATCAAAATACTCATTTGCCTAATAATTCTGCACACAGTATCTGATTTTTTTCAAGCACCCCTCGGTCCAAGGAAAAGATCTGACATGTGAACTACTCCATAGATCATAGGTTTGAGAACTATGCATGTAAGAAATAGATAGCACTTGTATGTGAAAAACTGGTCTCTGAATGACACTTAACAGAATATTTTGCATTTCACATAGAAGGGTTAAGGGAACCTGTAAACTGAATTGCACATGAGTGTTCTGCTGGACAGTTGGTGCCTTTAGACTGTTTTATCCCTTCATTTCCAGGCTATTAGTTCTTGTGTTTCAGTATTTTGCTTCCTGCTTCCACCTCTTTCAAGAGTTACAGTGGGTATGAAAAGTATTTAGAAATGTTTCATTGCAGCCATTTGGTAAATTCAAAACAGTTCATTATTTTCTCATTAATGTACACTACCCTTTGCGCAGACACTCATATTTAAGTCACATGTCCATTTCCTTGTGATCCTCCATGAGATGGCTCTACTCCTTCATTGGAGTCCAGCTGTGTTTAATCAAACTGATAGGACTTGATTTGGAAAGGCACACACCTGTTTATTTAAGACCTCACAGCTGACCGTGCATGTCACACCATATGAGAATCATGAGGTGCAAGGAACTGCCCAAGGAACTCAGACAGAATTGTGGCAAGGCACAGATCTGGCCAGGATTACAAAAGAATTTCTACAGTACTCAAGGTTCCTAAGATCTCAGTGGCCTCCATAATTCTTAAATGGAAGAAGTTTGGGACCACCAGAACTCTTCCTAGACCTGGCTGTCCAGCCAAACTGAGCAATCGTGGGAAAAGAGCCTTGGTGGGAGAGGTAAAGAAGAACCCCAAGATCACTGACTGAGCTTCAGAGATGCAGATAGTTACATACATAGTTACATAGTTACTTAGGTTGAAAAAAGACCTAGGTCCATCTAGTTCAACCTTCCTCCACCAGTTCTACATTTAGTCACTAAGTCATTTATAACCAACAATGTTTTGTGTACTGAGGAAATCATCCAGCCCTTTTTTAAAAGCTGTTATAGTATCTGCCATTACAACCTCTTGTGGTAGTGTATTCCACAGTCTGACCGCTCTAACTGTAAAGAACCCTTTCCTATTTAGGTGTCGGAATCGCTTTTCTTCCACTCGCAGTGAGTGCCCCCTGGTCCTTAGTATTGTTTTTGGAAGAAATAAGTCATGTGCCAGTCCTTTATATTGACCACACATGTATTTATACATATAAATGAGATCTCCTCTGAGACGTCTTTTTTCTAAGCTAAACATATCTAACTTTTTCAACCTGCCATCATATGGGAGGCCTTACATTCCTTGTAATAGTCTAGTTGCCCGCCTTTGAACTGACTCTAACTTCTGAATGTCCTTTTTAAAATGTGGAGCCCAAAACTGGATCCCGTATTCCAGATGTGGTCTTACAAGTGATTTATAGAGGGGTAACAATACGTTGGGATCACGGGATCTAATCTCTCTTTTTATACACCCTAAAATCTTGTTTGCTTTAGCAGCTGCTGCTTGACATTGAGTGCTGCTGCTCAGCTTATTTGTAATGAGAATACCCAAGTCCTTCTCCTGTTCTGTAGTCCCGAGTTTACTTCCATTTAATGTATACGCAGCTATAGGATTACTCCGTCCTAGGTGCATTACTTTACATTTATCAACATTAAATCTCATTTGCCAAGTATCTGCCCATTCTGACATCTTATCCAGATCTTTTTGTAATATTGTACTATCCAGGTCAGTTTTTAATATCCTACATAGTTTGGTGTCATCGGCAAAGACTGACACTGTACTATCAATCCCATCCACAAGGTCATTAATAAAGAGTAAAAAGAATCGGTCCAAGCACAGATCTCTGCGGCACCCCACTGCTGACTATAGCCCATTTAGAGAATGTACCATTTATGACTACTCTTTGTTTCCTATCTCTTAGCCAATTCCTTACCCAGTTGCATATTGTGTCCCCTAGTCCTTGCTTCTGGAGCTTTAGTATAAGGCTATTATGTGGTACAGTATCAAATGCCTTTGCAAAGTCCAAATAAATCACATCAGCTGCATTACCAATATCCAGGTTTGAACTTACCCCCTCATAGAACCCCAACAGGTTGGTTAGACACGACTTATCTTTCATGAATCCATGCTGTTTGTCAGTTATCATATTATTTTCTGCAATATATTTTTGCATGTCATCCCTTAAAATGCCCTCAAAAACTTTGCATACTACTGATGTCAGGCTTACTGGACGGTAGTTGCCTGGATCTACCCTCTTACCTTTCTTAAATATCGGTACCACATCAGCAATCCTCCAATCCTGAGGCACCAACCCCGTTACAAGTGAGTCTAAAAAGATGAGATACAGCGGTCTGTCGATTACGGAGCTCAATTCCCTCAATATTCGTGGATGAATGCCATCTGGCCCTGGGGATTTGTCAATGTTTAATTTACTCAGACGTAGGCGTACTTCATCTTGTGTTAAATTAATTATATCGGGTGGTGGACTTTGATTTTTCACTTGTTGAATGATCCCTGGTACAGTCAGTTCCTTGGTGAATACAGATGAGAAATGCCTATTTAATATCTCAGTCTTTTGTTTGTCCTCTATAACTAACTTGTTATTATATTTTAAGGGTCCGATACTATCCTTTGTTTTCCTTTTGGCATTAATGTATTTATAAAAGATTTTGGGATTTATTTTAATGTCATTGGCGATTTTTGTTTCAGTAGCTAGTTTTGCTTGTTTGATTTCTTTTTTGCATTGCCTATTGATATCTTTATACTCCTGCAATGCTATTTCTGTATTCTCAGCCTTTAAGATTTTAAACGCCCTTTGTTTTTGTTTTATTATACTTTGTACAGTCTTATTTATCCATAGTGGTTTCTTTTTATTCCTGGACATTTTATTACCAGAGGGTATACGTTTTTTACAGGACTCTAGTAGTATATCCTTAAACTTACCCCATTTATGTTCGGTATCCCCAGTTACCATGACTCTGTCCCAATCTACACATTTAAGCTCTTCCCTTAATTTGTTGAAATCAGCTTTCCTAAAATTCCAGGTTTTAGCATTCCCCCTTTGAAATGTTCTATTGAATATTACGTCGAAGCTTACCATATTATGATCGCTGGTGCCCAAGTGCTCCCGGACCTGTAGATCTGAAATTGTATCCGGTCTATTTGACAGGACCAGATCTAGCAAATTATCTCCCCTGGTCGGTTCACCTACCATCTGAGAGAGGAAATGGTCTTGAATGGTAGATAAGAACTTACAGCCTTTAGCAGAACCAGAAGATTCTATGTCCCACTGTATGTCTGGATAGTTGAAATCCCCCATAATAAGTACCCGATTATTATTATTAGCTGCCTTTTCAATTTGTTCCAGCATTTCACCCTCTATTTGTTCAGGTATGTTAGGAGGCTTATAGCAAACTCCAATTAGCATTTTTCCATTATTCCCCTCCCCATGTACATTTACCCATACTGACTCTACATTGTTGCTGTTCCCCTCAATGTCATCATACAACACAGGTTTTAGGTTAGATTTGATAAATATACACACCCCACCACCTTTTTGGCCTTTCCTGTCCTTCCTAAATGTACTATAACCCTGTATGTTTGTCACCCAGTCATGGCTTTCATCCAGCCAGGTTTCCGTAATGCCCACCACATCATAATCCATGGTTGACATAAGAGTCTCCAATTCATTCATTTTGTTTGCAAGACTTCTTGCATTTGCCAGTAGACATTTAATCCTATTAACACCTTTATTACTCCTAGCCTCCCTAGGTTCCTTGTATGTCCCATCCCCCCCTAATCCTTCATTGACCCCTACAGTTTCCCTGTCTCTATCTGCTCTATCCCCTTATTTGCTCCACTACCCTCCCTCCCCCCGATCCTAGTTTAAAAGCTCCTCCATCCGTCTGACCATTTTCTCCCCCAGCACAGCTGCACCTTCCCCATTGAGGTGCAGCCCGTCCCTACCGTAGAGCCTGTAGCCGACTGAGAAGTCGGCCCAGTTCTCCATGAACCCGAACCCTTCCTTCCTGCACCAATTTCTAAGCCACATATTTATCTCCCTAAGCTCCCGCTGTCTTTCTAGTGACGCTCGTGGCACCGGTAGTATTTCTGAAAACACCACCTTGGAGGTCCTGGACTTCAGCTTCTCTCCTAGTTCCCTGTAATCATTTTTAAGGACCTTCCACCTGCCTCTAACTTTGTCATTAGTACCAATGTGCACCATGACCGCTGGGTTTTCCCCAGCCCCACCCAGCAATCTGTCTATCCGATCCACAATATGCCGAACCCGAGCACCCGGCAGACAACACACTGTTCGGCATTCACGGTCTCGGCGACAGATGACCCTGTCTGTCCGCCTAATTATAGAGTCCCCTACCACCAACATCTGTCTGGGCTTTGCTGCACTCCTATTTCCCACCTTCCTACAGCAGTTGTTTTCCTGGTTGCTAGGAGCAACATCCTGCTGTAGTGACCCTAGTCCAGGCCCTTCATTCCTAATATCAGCCAAACAGGCATATTTACTAGGTTGTGCCAGGTCAGGACTAGGCTCCCTGACACTTTTCCCCCTACCTCTTCTTTTAACTGTTACCCAGCTACCTACCTCTGGGTCCTGATCTTCCCCACTTCCACCCTCCTCCATATCACTGGCCCCAGCCAGAGAAAGCTCAGTGAGCTCTAAACTCCTCTCCAGGTTTGCAATGCCCCTTAGTGTTGCAAGCTGCTTATTTAGATCAGTTACCTTGGCTTCCAAATACGCAACATGCTTGCATCGAGTGCAGACATATTCACCCTCGAACAGCTGCTCAAGGCATGCATACATCTGACAAGATACACACCTGGTAGCATTGTCCATGGAGCACCTATCAAATGGGGATCAACAGTAAAGTAGAAAAAGAAAGAGAAAAAACTAAAGAAACCCAATGGAAAAGTATAAGGATAAATTCAAACTATGTTCTTGTGTCAAACTATGTACTTGTGTTGAAACTATGCACTTATCTTAATTTCAGCACTTTACTTCAGTTCAGCACCTCGCTCGCTCAGAGCCTCGCTAGTACTGGCTGGTTTATATAGATGTACAATGACTATCAGAAGCTGCTGGAAGCTTCTAGAAACAGGTGTGACTAATCCTACTAATTAAATCACAAGACTAACTTTTTTTTTTTTTTTCCCTTTTCAAGGAGATGGGAGAAAGTGCCACAAAGTCAACTATCACTGCATCCCTCCACCAGTTGGGCCTTTATGGCAGAGTGGCCCGACTGAAGCCTCTCCACAGTGCAAGACATATGAAATCCTGCATAGAATTTGCAAAAAAAAAAACAAAACAAAAAAAAAAAACACATGAAAGACTTCCAGACTATGAGAAATAAGATTCTCTGGTCTGATTAGGCGAAGATAGAACTTTTTAGTGATAATTCTAAGCGATATGTGTGGAGAAAACCAGACAGTGTGACTTCTGCCTCGTGGTGCAGCGCAAGTCCTGCCTCGCTGGTGTAGCGTGCCACCAACCCAGTTCTGTGTGCCACCTTCCAGTGTTATCTGCGACCCCCCCAGTGCTGTCCATGCCCACTTGGTGATGTCTGTGCTCCCTCAATACTGTCCATGTCTCCCAGTCCTGATCGTGCCCCTCTAGTGCTGTCCGTACCCACTTTGTGATGTCTGTGTTATGTGCCACCCCTACTTTGTGCTGTCTGTGCCCTCTTGGTGATGTCTGTGCTCCCTCAGCCCTGTCTGTGCCCTACTCCTGTCCGTGCCACAGCCAGTGCTGTTCGTTCCACCACCAGTGTAGTCCGCCCTCCTGTGCTGTCCGTGCCAGCTTGGTGATGTCTGTGCTCCCTCAGTTCTGTCCATGTCCACCAGTCCTGTGTGTGCCACTAACAGTGTTGTCCACCCCCCTGTGCTGTCTGTGCCTCCTTGGTGATGTCTGTGCTCCATCAGTTCAGTCCATGTCCCCCACTCCTGTTCATGCCCCTCTAGTGCTGTTTGTGCCACTGCCAGTGCTTTCTGTGTCCCCTCAGTGATGTCTGAGCCCAAGTCCCTCCTGTGATGTATATGCCCCCAGTTCCTCCTGTGCTGTATATATGCCCCTAGTTCCTCCTGTGCTGTATATATGTCCCCAGCTCGTCCTGTGCTGTATATGTCCCTAGCATCTCCTGTGATGTATATATGCCCCCAGCCCAGCATCTCGTGTGATGTATATATGCCCTCAGCCTCTCCTGTAATTTATGCGCCCCCGTGTCTACTGTGATGTGTATGCCCCAGCATCATCAGTGATGTCTATGCCCCCAGCTTCAAAAGTGAGGTCTATGTCCCAAGCCCCTCCTGAGATGTATATATGACCCCAGCCCTGTGACGGGGGTGTACAAGAGAGCAAAGGATGGACGAGGCCGAGGAACGATCCAACAGGTTTATTAACAGGAATACAGGAACAGCACACGATTAGTCCACATAAAACAGATTTGGGGGCCCTTCCCGACAATCCTCGGACCGGATAACAAAGCAATCGTCCTTACAGTAGTCCAAAGAGTTCCACACAATCCCACGGGCCGCCACACAGGCCTAGCTCCGTCCGTGTCCACAGCCACCCAGGCTGGGGCTCCTGCTCTCTTCAAGTTTCAGCTCACTCTGAAGTTACAAAAAGGGAAATGCATTGTCTGTGCTGCTTGACCAGCCCACCATGTTTGTTCAGGGGGTAGGGGTCACACATCCTATCATCAATGGTTTGGTCCATCACAGGGCTCCAATATGTCTGCCAGCCACAGTAGATGAAGGGATCCCCTGCTGTGCAGCACAATGACTATTCCTTCACTGGCCAATGCAATTACAGATTAGATACACAACTCTGGAAAGAAGAGGACAGGCTATTTACATAATCACATTAGATGCCAAGACTACAATTGTATGAGAGAGACACATTGAGACCAGTAGCTCCCCCAAGAAAATACATGAATTACAACTAATACAACCAGGGAAATATACATATCATGACATAGTATCACAGCATATACAGTGAGAGGGTAAATTACATCTTCACAATCCCTCCCCCTCCCAACTTGTGTACGTACTAGGGACCTCTACAGGTCACTGGTTAAGTACACACAGGCAGAGCGTTACTTACATGTGGCTTCATGCAGCCACGAATTGGCATCGTAGCTCTTCCACATCATTGCCCAGGAGAACAGCTGCAGGCAGACCACCCATCACCCCAACCACACATCGCCTGACCCCAAAACCAAAGTTCAGATCCACAGTGGCTGTGGGAATAGTCCTCCATTGTCCACCAGCCAGTTCAATAACAATCCCAGGTCCTCTATGGATTGCCTCAGGCCGAACCACTCGGGGATCAGCCAGTGTGAGGAAAGCACCCGAGTCACAAAATCCAACAACTCTCTGTCCATCCAGCACAACCTCCTGCAAGTGCTTACCTCGATGAGCAGAAGTCGTCATAACTGCGGGTCGCACCCCGTAAACTCCTGGTGGTGCAACATGGGGGGCTGAGTCACTAGGCCAGTCCTCACATAACGGTGCCACATCTTCCTCCATGGCACTGGGCTGTAAATAATTAACAATCCGATTGGGTGCAGGATCAGTCCTCATTTGAACAGCTGGGCAGGAGACTTGCCGATGCCCTGGCTGTCCACATTGATAGCATCTGAGCTGGGTCTCCCTCCATCCAAGGCGTCCTCTTGGGTAAGGGGTAGGGGAACTTGGAGGCCGGCTCCCACCTGAAGGTGCTGTAGGGGTTTGAGGATGATTCCTCCATGGCCTGGCTGGGCATGAGGCCTGCAAATGCCCGGGATGCCTACAAACATAACACCTGCGCTCTGTTACTTCCTCTCCCCGGCGTATTCCAGAAAGTGCAGTAGAAGCAACTGGAGGCACATTAACACGGGTATCAACATGTGGTGGCTTAGAGGAACGGGGAACAATGGGGACAGAATAACTGGGGGCATCCGGTGTTGTGGAGCTGTTAGGCGTCTCTCCATCCTCCAACAGAACCCTCCACTGCGGCTTGATGGTGAGAGCCTCATCAGCGAGAGCAGCAGCTTCCTCCACTGTCGCTGGTTTTCTCTCACGCACCCATTCCCGGATCTCAGCGGGGCACTGGGCAAAGAATTGTTCTTTTAGGATGACCTGCAGGAAGGTCTCCCAAGATAAGGCCTCCTCTGCCTCCAGCCAGCGATTACATATTTGTTTGAGTCTATGAGCATATATCTTAAAAGACACTTCCCCATCACATGCTAAAGCACGGAACTGAGTCCTGTAAGTGTCTGGGGTCACAGGATAATGTTCTAGAATAGTCTGTTTAATATCCGCATACTCACAGTTCCACCGAGGGTCCATAGCTCTATAGGCTTCAGCAGCTCCCCCCTCTAGGAGCCCAACCAGATGCCGGACACGCTCCCTGTCCGGGACTTCCATTAATCGACACTGATGCTCAAAGTCCTGGAAGAAGCCCTCAATGTCGCCTGCAGCCTCATTAAACGGCTTAAAGTCTTTGCGGGACACCCTGGGAAGTTCCCTCATGATGGGTGCTGGGGTTACAGTCTGTCTGGAACCTCTCGCGGCTTCCACAGCGAGCTCCTTATCCAGCAGTGCCATCTCCTCCATCCTGCGCTCCTTCTCTTTAGCTCCACGCATGGCCTCCCTCTTATCTTCTATGGTGGCCTCATCTCCAAGCAGTGCCATCTCCTCCTTGTACCACACAACCCATTGACTTTTTTGGGTATTCACCTCCGGCTGCCGTCTTTCTTCCGTTTGCTGTGAGGATCCTTCCTCCACGTCATTTTGCGAACAGACTCCTTCTAGCGCCTCAATCAGCTGCTCCTTGGAGAGTCCTTTGAAACGAACTCCTACTTCACGGGCCATTGTTTGTAGGCTCACCACAGTCTAGTTCTTGTATTCTGAGGTTCTGATTCCAGATGTTAATGGGCCGTTGTCCTCCATTCCTTCTGCTCTGATCCCAGCGCTGCCAACCAGTTTGTGACGGGGGTGTACAAGAGAGCAAAGGATGGACGAGGCCGAGGAACGATCCAACAGGTTTATTAACAGGAATACAGGAACAGCACACGATTAGTCCACATAAAACAGATTCGGGGGCCCTTCCCGACAATCCTCAGACCGGATAACAAAGCAATCGTCCTTACAGTAGTCCAAAGAGTTCCACACAATCCCACGAGCCGCCACACAGGCCTAGCTCCGTCCGTGTCCACAGCCACCCAGGCTGGGGCTCCTGCTCTCTTCAAGTTTCAGCTCACTCTGAAGTTACAAAAAGGGAAATGCATTGTCTGTGCTGCTTGACCAGCCCACCATGTTTGTTCAGGGGGTAGGGGTCACACATCCTATCATCAATGGTTTGGTCCATCACAGGGCTCCAATATGTCTGCCAGCCACAGTAGATGAAGGGATCCCCTGCTGTGCAGCACAATGACTATTCCTTCACTGGCCAATGCAATTACAGATTAGATACACAACTCTGGAAAGAAGAGGACAGGCTATTTACATAATCACATTAGATGCCAAGACTACAATTGTATGAGAGAGACGCATTGAGACCAGTAGCTCCCCCAAGAAAATACATGAATTACAACTAATACAACCAGGGAAATATACATATCATGACATAGTATCACAGCATATACAGTGAGAGGGTAAATTACATCTTCACACCCCTCCTGTGATGTAGTTACCTCCAGCGTCTCCTATGTGATGTATTTGATTTACTAATATGTTGACTGCGCTCCAGACCGAGACAAACCTGGAAAAGCAGTTGTGAGAAGCAACATGATCAATATTGCTGAACATCACAGCCGCACCAAAGAGAAGCAGCTAAAGCCACCACAGAAAAGGGTGCTTTACATGCTGCGACATCGCTAGCCATCTCATTAGCGATGTGACACGCCAGATCCCAGATGCGATCTTCCGAGATCGCACATGTGACCGGCGCTATAAAATCGACCTATGTGCGATCTCGGCAGATCGCATCTGTGATCTGGCGTGTCACATCGCTAATGAGATCACTAGCGATGTTGCAGTGTGTAAAGCACCCTTAAGGGTGAGTTTATTAATTGTTTGACCAAATATATTAGAGTAATTTTCAACCTGATAATTTTTGCTGCCCCCAAAGGTTGGTAGAAAAGTCAAAATGGCCCCTGGCAGAAAAAAGGTTCCCCACCCGTCTTAGAGGATGGCACCATCCAGGGTGTGACGGGGTGTACAGCAGAGCAAGGAGAGACAACAGGCCGAGGATGATCCAACAGGTTTACTAACAGGAATACAGGAACAGCACACGACAAGTCCAAATAAAACAGATTCGGGGGCAGCTCCCGATAATCCAAAGTGCCAGATCACGACGTAATAGTCCTTTTCAGAGTCCCAGAAATCCCACACAATCCACTGGACGGCGAGATCTGTCTGCAGAATCAGATCTCGCTCCCTTCCTCTTCAAAGCTCAGCTCCCAACTGCACTTAGAAACAGGAGTGTATTGTCTGAGCTCGTGGGCCCGCCCCTCAAGGGTAGGGGTCTATGCAATGGTTGGGCCCACTAGAAGATTCTAGAAGGTTGGCTCCGAGATGTCTACCGGTTTGTGTAGTTGGCGTTATCCACTGCTTACGAAACAATGGGAAGTTCCCCTGGCTGTGTGGACAAGAGATAATTGCATTATGGGCCCAGAGACACAGGAGATGGGGGAGAAGGTATGGTTACTTACATCCCAAGACATTTCAAAGTGTTCAGTAAGTACAACCAAAGGAAAGTTACATCACATCCTGACATAGTATTACAGCAAATACAGTGAAAAGGTAAAATACATCACATGGCATCTTATACAAAAAATATGGGATGGAGAAAAGCACATACATCATGACACAGGGTACATCGGGCGTTAAATAACATCACTGCACTACGTCATTCATTACTCACTATTATGCAAGATAGAAGAGAAGAGGGAGACTGTAGTGGTCAGGGAGCCAGGATTATGTGAGTATAAGCTTTTCTATTTTAATATTTGACCACAAAATGGTAACTGTGGGGGACAGCATATCTCATGAGTGGCTGTGGGAGACATCAAATTATATGAGGGTCAATGAGGGACCATGATTTTAAATGAGGATCTATGATGACCATCATACTGTGTAGGGGGAGAGTGTGAGGGGAGACAAAGTTTGGAGAGGGCAGTGTGGTGGGCAGTATGAGGGCATACAGTCATGGCCGAAAGTGTTGGTACCCTCAAAATCTTTCAAGAAAATTAAGTATTTCTCCCAGAAAATTATTGTAATTACATATTTATTTCCTTTGTGTTTATTGATAGAATTTGAAAAAAAATGAAAAAAAAGGCAAATTGGTCAAAATTTCACATAAGATCCAAAAATGATCTGTACGAAATTGCTGACACCCTCAACTTAATATTTGGTTGCACACCATTTGGAATAAATAACTGCAATCACTTCCTATAACTATCAACAAGCTTTTTACACCTCTCAACTGGAATTCTCCACCCTTCTTTTCCATACTGCTCCATGTCTTTCATATTTGAAGGGTGCCTTCTCCCAACAGCAATTTTACGATCTCACCACAGGTGTTCAATGGGATTTACATTCGGACTCATTGCTTGCCATTTCAGAACTCTCCAGCGCTTTGTTTTCCATCCATTTCTGGGTGCTTCTTGAAATATAGATGGGGTCATTGTCCTGCTAGAAGACCCTCAACCTAGGATGCAAACACAGCTTTCTGACAGTGGGCATTACACTATGACGCAGAATTCTTTGGTAATCTTCAGTTTTCATGATGCCTTGCACACAGTCAAAGCACCCAGTACCAGAGGCAGCAAAACAACCCCCAAGCATCTTTGAACCTCAACCATATTTGACTGTAGGTACTGTGTTCCTTTCTTTGTATACCTCATTCCATTTTCGGAAAACAGTATAATGATGTGCTTTACCATCTTTGTCTCATCTGTCCACAAGATGCTTTCCAGAAGGATTTGGTTTACTCACGAACATTTTGTCAAACTGCACTCTAGCTTTTTTATGCCTCTATCAGCAGTCGGATCCTCCTGGGTCTCCTGCCATAGCGTTTCATCTCATTCAAATGTTGCTGGATAGTTCACACTGACACTGATGAACCCTGAGCCTGCAGGACAGCTTAAATTTCTTTGGAATGTGATTGGGGCTGCTTATCCATCATCTAGACTATGCTGAGTTGCAACCTTTCATCAATTTTTCCCTGCCGTCCACGTCCTGGGAGATTAGCTATAGTGCTGCAGGTTGTAAACTTCTTGATTATGTTGCACACCATAGACAAAGGAACATCAAGATCTCTGGAGATGGACTTGTATCCTTGAAATTGTTGATATTTTGCAATTTTAGTTCTTAAGTCTTCAAACAGTTCTCTTTTTCTTTCCATATTTCATGCTTATTGCGCAACGCAAGGATTGAGTCAACTTCTCTTTCTATCTGG